>NC_067478.1:35759404-35852503 GCF_947179515.1 Apodemus sylvaticus
GTCCCTTGGGGGAGATTTGCTTGTGGAGATTGGCCAAGGTGTTAGTTCAACCTTTCATCCATTTAGATAATCCCACTTAGAGAAGCTCACCCATTGGAAGCATTAGTAAAAGCTGGGAGGAAGTGGGAGTGGCCTTTTGAGCTCTAAGCACTGTCCTAGGGCCTACCAGGTTCATTTTCCTCCAGTTCAGACCACAGTGTGTTTTCAACCTTCTGGTCCAGACACTGCTAGACCTATCACCCCTGGGCTCTGAGGATCTGATCTCAGAACTGAGCTAGTATTGTATTGCTACCAAGGATTGCTGAGCACAGGGATAATTGCTTGGGTAAGTGCACAATTTACAAGAGAAAATTCCTTCATAGTCCCTATTTTTAACTAAATACAACCAGGTGTTTGCTTAGAAATTATATTTTGCTATTCAGCAAAACCTGACTCAGTTTGCATTTGGATTTCTTTCTTGGGGTATAATGTGGGTTAAGGTTATAAATAATTTTAAATTTATCATTATGCACATTTTAGTTGATCTGATGTATTGTATTGAGAGATAGTTTCATGATACTTTTCAATTTTGTGCATTGTCTAAATTCTAAAATATTTCAAAGTGCATCTTGTGCTAAACAAATGCCCTGAATGGTTTAAAGACATTGGACTTCAAAGATATCTAGGAAAGTATAGAAGTAAAAATTCAATTGTCAGCAAAAGAATTTTCATTTCTCTTGTTATAAATTATAGGAGGGAAGATCTCACAGTAAAAATGGATACTTAAGTGTACCATGGCTATTCTTGCTAGAGTTGGGTATGTTAGATTGGAAGGTTACATGTAATTAAGTAGAGAAAACTAACTACTCTCTTATTCATAAGAGTATATTCTATTTAAAATCTGTTGCAATTTTTTTCATTTCTGTGTTTGATCTGGGTGATCTCTGTGTTCTTGTTTTGTCCTGAAATGTCTAATGTACAAAAAAAAAAAAAAAGCATGCCAAAGGAAAACATGACCTTTAGCTAAATTAAGGAAGGCAGCATTAAAATCCCAATGTTTTTGCTAATCTAATTGTTGATAATATTAGTAGTGGATTTTAAAATACACAAAACCACCAGCTAAAACCATTTGATTCCATCTGTGTCTAACTGCAAAAGCTTAATTATATTGACAAAATTTGCCTCAGTCAAACTGAGATTCTTTCTTTCCTTTTCTTTTCCTTTTTGTTTTTTGTTGTTTTGTTTGTTTTGTTTTGTTTTGTTTTTTCAAGACAAGGACAGACAGGTAGCCCTGGCTGCCCTGGAACTCACTCCTTAGACCAGACTAGCCTCAAACTCAGAGATCAGCCTGCCTCTGCTCCCAAGCACTAGGATTAAAGGCGTGCACCACCACTGCCCGGCTTTCTTTTCTGATATTTTTTCTCTTTTCTTTATTTATGGTACATTTCTTTCTTTTCTTTTCTTTATTTTTGTTTTGGTTTTTTGAGACAGGGTTTCTCTGTGTAAGTAGCCCAGGATGTCCTGGAATGCAATCCTTAGACCAGGCTGGCCTTGAACTGAAATTGCCTGCCTCTGCCTCCCAAATGATGGGATTAAAGGTGTGCACCACCACTGTTGGGTCTGAGATTATTTCTACATATGAAAATTAAAAGAGATTGGAAATGTGTACCCTATGGTTAGATAACCAAGTCTCACAAAGACATGAGAGCTTCACTTATGCCTCAAGATTTCTTCCCACAAACTCAAGGCAGGAGTTTTGTTTTGGGGAAATAAACAAGTGTCTACAAAGAATTGGCCCTGGGATGGAGAGATAGCTCAGCAGTTAGGAGCACTGACTGCTCTTCCAGAGTCCTGAGTTCAATTGTCAGCAACCACAACCATCTGTAATCAGGATCCGAAGTCCTCTCCTGGTGCATCTGAAGGCAGTGACACTGTACCAACATACATAAAATATAAAAAAAAAAAATCCTAAAAAAAATAATTCCCCTTGTGTTCAACTTGAGAGAAGCAAGATTGCTATAGTAATGACCTGATATATTTGTGAAAAGCTATTGGATTAGATTCATTCAGTTGGGAAGACCACACTACAATAAGTGTTGGTGAGATCATTCCTCCAGCCCATGGGTTGAGGGCTCCAATGAAGAAAAAGGGGGAAGGGGAACTGAGGAGCAAGCTTTCCTTTGCTTCTTGCTTCCTTATTTTGGAAGTCATGAGTGCAGCTGCCTTGAGCTCCCACCATTTCTTCTCATCATGATATCCTTGAAATAGGAGACAATATAAATTCTTATTCTTTTAGGCATTTTATAGCAGAAAGAAGAGAACTGAGTGATATTTCCCCTGAAGACTTAAGGGTTGGGGCAGTGGAATCTGAATAATAAGAAAGTAAAAGTCAGATACCAAACAAAAGTGTTTAGTTGAGAAGTCATGAAGTAGTGTGCATTTACTTGGATAGACAACAAATGCAGGAGCTGTTTACTCACATGCCTGCAGTGAAAGTCCGGCCTATGGTACAGAAGGACTTGGATCACTCCTCCATATGGTATTTTTTTTCTCTATAACATTGGAGAGGATTGTCTCTGGCCTTTAAAAACATACCAATTCATTCAGCCTGTGTCTGTTGATTGGAGAATTTAGGCCACTGATATTTAAAGTTATTACCAAAATGTGTGTGCTAATTGTGGACATTGTGTTGATTTTTGGTGTTGATTGTTGTTGTGTAGCAGTTTCCTCAGTGACTGAAACAACCTGTTCTGCAGGAGAGCTCTTTAATAATACAGAAGGCAAAGAATTCAAGATAGCTTCAGGAAGTCCCTGAAACTTATCAGATTCAGTTCAGTCCCAGTGTGTATAGTAAAGTCTGCTTAGAGTCACTCTCAGATAAGCTAAGCTGCAAAGAAGATTGTCAGAGGAGCAGAGCTGCAAAGAAATCTCCAAGAGTAAACCAGCTTCCTGGAAGAAGCAGAAACCAGCTCAGCTTCCTCAAAGAGGTTTAGACCAATAGACTCATCTGGAAAGAATGATCTGTTGAGCTGCCTGCAGGATGTACATTGTTCTCCAGGTTTCCAGCTTTTTGAGCTGTCTCTCATTTGGTGGTAGGATTTAGTGATTACAGCAGCTGTCTTTGAGATGTTTCTGCTCTTGTAACCCCTCAGTCATATTACTGTAAGTAACCAAAATTAGACTCATTGATTAAAAAAAAAAAAAAAAAACATAACAATGTGGGCCGAAGCCTTCAGGAGGAATGTAGATGGTAGATCTAGAATGGTGTCACATCAGGCAATATGTAGGGAAAAGTTCTTGGGAAAAAAATAAGTCTGTATTGCCATAATCAGAATTTAATCACAAGTTGAATCACATTTTGTCTAGTCTCTTGCTCCTCCTCTCTGGTCCAATAATAATAATTCTTATTTTTCCCCTCAGAAAAATGGAGTCAGACATCTTGCAAATCCCCCAGGAAACACTCACCTGCTTCATTTGCCAGGGCATCTTTATGGACCCAGTCTCCCTAAGGTGTGGCCATACCTTCTGCAAGGCCTGTCTCATCCTTTCTTCAGAAGACTTTGGAATCCCTGACCTCTGCCCTATATGTAGGCAACCATCCCATTGGACATTCATAAATAACAACACTATGAAGAATCTGGTATCCACTGTGAGAGAAAACAGGCTCATGAAGTATTTGATTTCTGAGGAGCACAAGTGAGTGATCCACAAGGAGAGAAAGATGACATTCTGTGGTGAGAGCAGGGCCTTCCTCTGCCAATTGTGTTCTGACCCCCAGGATCACAGATGTCACACACACTGCACTATTGGAGGGCGTGTTTGTATGCAAATGGTAAGTGATGTCTCTGGGAAAAAAAGGATAAGAGCTTGAGAGAGGGAGGCTTAGCAGAGCACAGGGAGAGGCTTGTCCTGATTCTGAGGAATCCACTGTACTCCAAATCTTGTCACTTTTTAAACAAGGAATGAGGAATGACTATAAAATATAAACATTCCTTGACAGGTGCATAAGTGTAAATCTCATTTCTAGTTTCATGATTCATTATATTCACATCACTGAAAATTATAATCATGGTAAATTTACATCTTTAAAAAGTGCTCATGACAGGAGACTAAAATCCCAAAAGTACACTGGAATGAGCTGCTTAGAACCGGGATCCCAGTCGGATGCTAATTATCCAGACAATCGTCAATTGCAGTCTATCACTTTACTTGAGCTCAGGGTGGTTGTATTTTCTAATTCTATGGTCTGAAATTTAAAGTTTCATAGTTTCTAAAAATAAAAAGAAACAGCTTTGTGATCCTTCTTCTACCCTTTCTAAAGTAATTGTGTTCAGTACTAGAGTCTGTCCATCTGGTAATTCATTATTTAAGTAAGGATGACATTTATTTATTACAGCTGGAACTTGAAAAGCAAATGGCATCTTTATTGAAGAAGATCCAAGAACAGCAGGAGAATCTAAATGCAGCGAGGAGAACAATCTTTCACTGGTTGGTGGGTATGAGGCTGATGTGTAAAGTCAACCAGACGCAGGTATCTTGCAAACTTGGACATTCACAATTTGAGGATCATATATGGGATGTGATGCTAGGAAATCCTGTTATGTTAACATTAAGTTCTTAAAGGCAAAATCCAATTTTGAACACAGAGAAAAACCTGGCCATGTGACAGTAGAGTTTGATGATAATGGGCGAATTTATGAGTGTTTAGCAGATTATATCAGACTTTATGACTTCACTTGGAATTTTGGTTGCTATGTATGTGCAAACTTGCATTTTTTCTTTTCCTTTCTTTTTATTTTCTGTTTTGGTTATTTGAGACAGGGTTTCTCTGTGTAGCGCTGGCAGTCCTGGAACTTACTCTGTAGACCAGGCCGGCCTCAGACTCAGAAATCTGCGTGCCTCTGCCTCCCAAGTGCTGGGATTAAAGGCATGTGCTACAACTGCCCAGCCCAAAGTTGCATTTTTGAATGAACATATTATAAATCAAAATCTTTTTTCCAGATATCTCAGACACTCATTTAATAGATGAAAATGGTAAGAGAAAAGGATGGGTTTGTTTGTTTCCTCTATTAATAATGAAGAAATATATAAAATCAAATGATTTACATTTTCTGAAAAGTGGGAACAGTAAATCAGCGTGTGCAGCACCCTGATGGGATCCAGTAGGTGAATTTAAACATAGAAGAACTCAGTGGAGAGGATCAAATACTCTCCAGATGTGATCTAGGATGTCCCTTTTCCTTCAGGACTATGTGACCCTACGGGGGGAAATGATCACGACACAGTATAGCAAACTACATCCACCCCTCAATGAAGATGTGAATCAATATATGGCATGTATGAAAAATCAAAGCAATATTATTTTAGAGGCGCTTGGGGAAAATGAAGCCATGATGGTCCACAAGAGGAGTCAACTAATAGTAATGTATCAGGAGCTGAAGGCGATGTCTCAGAAGCCATTTGAGGTGCTGCTGCAGGTAAGCATGGAAGAGGGCTTGAAACATCTTTATCATCTGAGGCCACACCTGTGACTGTTACATCTGAGATCCATTTCTATATCCCCTGTACTTATTATCAGGTTTTAAGAAAAATCTGGAGAGATAATTTCTGTAATATCCTAAAAAGAGCAAGCTTGTTGACATTGTGTCAGCAGATTCCGTATGGAATATCTCATTTTTTGTATTTGTAGCTTGTGTCTTTGAAACACCAAATTAAGTGGTTCTTGTGACCAAGCACTCCATTTTACCACTTCTTGTATGCTAGTACAGTTTTAAAATAGTCTACCATAAGTTTGTTCTGTTTGAAAGCTGTGTTTTTGAGCTTTCTTTGGAAGGTGGGTGATTTGATATGTGTTCTTCTTTTGTGGTGCACAATGGCCTCAGATTCACAGGATTCCTGAGATCTAAACCCAAAATTCTAAAATTACAGATATGAGGCACCATGTAGGGGTTAGGCCTCAGTTTTGAAGTACCTTTAATGAAAGTTTCCTATGCTTGAGTACAAGATCAAAGAAAGTCCTCTTTGAAGACAGCTGAGTGTTACAAAGCAGTGTATAACTCCTACCCATATGCTTCCCAAATATTCTCACAGCCTGATTTCATTAGGAATTCATTCCATTGTGCTAATCCACTTCTTTGGCATTACCCTGGGACGTGAAAATACATTTGCAAGGTGAATCAGTGTAGTGATGACTAACAATTATGTTAGAAAATAAAACTTTTATATATATATAAATATAAAATTTTATGGGTTGAAGAGATGGCTCAGCAGTTAAGAGCACTGACTGATCTTCCACCAATCCTGAGTTCAATTCCCAGCAGCCACATGGTGGCTCACAACCATCTATAATGGGATCTGATGCCCCCTTCTGGTGTGTCTGTAGGGAGCAAGAGTGTACTCATATACATAAAATAAATAAGTAAATCTCTAAAAAAAAAAAAAAAACTATGTATATATAGAACGAAATTGTGGCTGTTCCTTCAGATATCTAAGCTTCTCTTGTTTTGCTTGCAGGATTTGGATGACTTGTTCAGAAGGTGAGTTTAATCCTCAGTGTAAGCCAGGATACCCTGAACTATGGTACAACGCTGAATAAGCCCTCTTAGCAATGTACAAATATACTTTGTATAGAAAATAATTAGTTTATCGATGATGGGTTTGGCATTGTGTTCATGGATACGATGCCTGTTTGGGGTTATCAGACAGTGTCTTTTCTTTTTCTCTATGAGTGAAGCAGTGTATGTAATGGGCTTGAGCTAAAATTTGTCATTTTCAAATCCTAATCATTGAGGCCCATGGGCTGTACTTTCCTGGTAGTAGAAGAAAGGGGCTGGAAGCATGGGAAAGAGGGTGGTAACAGGAAGGGCTTGAGAAAGAGCATCTAAGAGGAAGCCACCCTGTCTCCTGACCATGGGGTTTCTTTAATATCAGAAAATGTTCTGTGTGAAAAATGTTCAGGTGTTTCCTTTTATTAATTTGATTTGTTAGGAATACCTATGTGAGTGTACACATGTGCAGGACACAGGAGCACTCTCAGGAGTCTGTCCTCTCCTTATACCATGGGTTCCTGAGATTGAACTTCAGTTGTCAGGTTATGTGACAAGGGTTTTAATACTTAGCTCCCAGTGAAGATTTTTCCTCATCCCTGGGGTGATATCTGTAGCACATTCCTATCAATGTCTTCTCCTTGCAGGAGTGAGTCAGTGCAGCTGACACAGAGAATGAAACCAAAACTCGGTGCCCATCCCAATACTGGGCTGACTGAAAGGTTCAACTACTTCCAAGGTGAGTGTCAGCACTGATATAATGACCAGAGGTGCCCTTCAAGAGTGAGATGACCTTTGTACAATGAATATTTTAATTCCCTAAAAAGATATGTCTAGTTAAGCCACATTGTAATCATATTTAGGTAGATGGTCTTCTTACAAACAAAGATTAATGAATACCAATTTAATGATGTATATGATTCAGGCTGAAAATATAGTATCATTTGTTCCATGAGACACACAGAATGATTAATTCAGTACAGTTTAATATATATTAAGTGATTAAAATATTTCTAGGTTTTCTATAAAATATTTTAGCAATTGATTTTCTTTTATTTTGGAGACATTTCTCTTTGTATCCCTGGCTATCCTGGAACTAGCTCTGTAAACCAGGCTGTGCTGGGACTCACAAAGGTCTACCTGCCTCTGGCTCCAGAATGCTTTATTTAAAGTCATGCTCAGCTATCAGTTAAATTTTTAAAGTGTATTATACTCCATAGATTAAAATCCACAAGATATCGTGGCACCCACTTGTAACCCCAGTATTAAAAACATGGCATCAGGAGGATTGCCCAAGAGTTTGAAGCCAAATAGATTGACATAGTGAGTTCCATGCCAGTCAAGGGTATATAGCAAGAAATCATATCTCGAAAAAAGAAATACGGAAATGATCATTAAAAAAAGGAACCCAAACAAACAAAGCCATATATCACAGGCAATAAAAATAAAAAATAATATAAGTTGATAAGACATCAGGCAGTCTGAATCACACTCAGAAATTAAAATATGGATTGTAACATCACAAGGGAAAAAATGTCAGAAGAACTGGGGTTTAATTAAATGCAGAAAATTGCTTACTAGGGAACAACTTCTAATGCATACATAGATTTATCTTTGATACAAATCTGCATAGTGGGATGAAAATCAAAACAATAAGATGAAGCAACCATGACCTAGGACTTAGGAATAACTTTTCATGGAGAATCAGGTGTACAGCCTTCAGGCGGTCCTCATTGCATGGCACACAGCTTGTTTGCCCAGTGTAACTAAAGCCCCTGACAGAACTGTGCTGTTCTGTGCTGTGGCATCCACCTCTGCAGTTCTACAGATTTTCAAAAAAAAAAGTTTTCATTATGTGCTCATTCTGTTTCTTTGGGGAACTTCTTGACTTTGATTTATCTGGGTTATACCTACCCTTCCAGTCTTAGCCTTTCTATTTTTAAATCCCAGAAAATCTCTAGGGGCCTCTCTCTCACACCTGACAAATGTAAAAATTTGTTTTAACTAAAATGTCTCTTCCCACAGTGAAAATTTTCTTTCAGAATTTAATTCTATTCAACTGCAACCTAAGCCTAGTTTTTGATGTGAGAAGATTCACCTCTAGACCTTACAATGAAAATCCATTTCTGGCTGTGCCTGGATCCTATCGTGCTTCCTGGGGAGCAGAGAGCCTCACCACTGGAAAACATTACTGGGAGCTGGATTTGAAGGACCATGAGCAATGGGCTGTAGGGGTCTGTAACAATGTCTGGTTAAAGAAGAGAAACTTTGAGATTGGATCTGAAGGAGCATTTCTTCTTGTGTGTTTGAAGGAGAGTAATCATTACAGCCTCCTCACTACCTGCCCAACATTTTGTCACTATATAGAGAAACCAACTGGCCGGGTTGGCATGTTCCTTGATTGTGAAGGTGGATGTGTGAGTTTCCTGGATGTAACCCAGAGTTCCCTCATATACAGCTACTGCCCTGGAACTTTCCATTGCACTGTCAGGCCTTACTACTGTACTCTCTACACATGATTTGAAATGTAAATAAAAAATATATCCAATAAAACAAAAAAACAGAAATCTGCCTGCCACTGACTCCCAAGTGCTTGGATTGATGGCATGCACCACCACTGTCGGGTATTTCTTGCAAGGATCAAACTGGCCATACTAGGTGAGTGATTTCAAAATCATATCCTATCTTTCTTGTATCAACATTGTCTGGGTAAAATTCTATTGGTTGTTATTTTGTTGGTTGCCACTTTTGGATGTTCCCTTTGGGTCTCCTCTTCCATGGAAAACAAAGCTTTGCTACTGACTGTGCTGTGCTCAGCATTCCTGCCCCCACTCTGTTTAGCTCCCCTGCTTTCCTCAGTAGAGCAAAAACAACCCTTCCCCACTATTCCACAGAGGAAGGCATGAGCCAGATGTCCTGGTAAGATTATACTATGTATTACTGGGCTTTTCCCTAGGCAATGTCCCATTGTGTACACTTCCCATTTGGTCTTTGGCTGGCCCATGAACTTTGTACAGGACTCAAGTGAGATCAAATTTCAAGGGCAGGGGACAACTGAATAAACTGAGACACAAAATGGGAATGAATCCAGGGAACCACATATTAGATGGTTAGGTCACATCAGGTTGGCAGTGCAACCCAGTTAGCAGAATCAGCAACAAGATAGAAGGGTTTTACAGATTAGTGGAAACAAAGTGCAGAGTCACTATTTTATTCAGGAAATAGGGAAGAGGCTGGGAAAGAGGCTGTGCATAAGAGACTGAATCAGATACAAACAATGTGCCCAAAGAGCTGGGCTCCTGCATCTCTGTAGGCACATTGATCAGAAAGAGGAGTCCTTGAGGTTGCACAAGGCAGAATCAATGCATCCAAAGTAGAATACAGCAGAGACAGACAGACAGACAGACAGACAGCAGACAGACAGAAAAAAAGACAGACTTCTAAATAAAGAAAAATCCTGACCCCACTGCAGAGGTTTCACAGAATACTGTGGGGGAATATAGTCTCCTTTGATTCATTCTCTACATGAGAGGAGACAGGTGAGAAATATACTAAGCATGAAGTACACAAAAGTCCCGGAGCACTCTGAAGAAATTCGTGACACACAGGAGGACAACACAAGGAGATCTGAGGCAGGAAAGTGAGGTCAGACACAGGTAGGAAGATAAAGCCAGAAAGGATACTGGAAAGAAAATACAAATGGCCATGCCTTTCAAATCCTGGGAACAGATGTGCCCCCTCTGAAGTATGAATGTTTAAAAAGGAAGTCAGAGCTGGACCAGAGTTCTAGATCCACCATCAAATACTAGGCCAGAGGTTCCAACACTGTTGTCAATGTTCTTTGACCCATTCACTTACATGTCAGTCTAGTGTGAAGAGCACAGGCTGGTAATGAGCTCACATATATCCTTCCCTCCTTCCTTCTCCATACTAACACCTTCCCCATATGACAGTATAGACAGAGAATGCAGTTACCTACCAGGAGCAACAGTACTCGACACTTTTCTTAGCTCCCATTGCTGTACTTCTATCACATCTATGAGACAAGAAACAGTGGCTCACTCACTTCTGCCTACAGAAGATATAGCCACATTGAGTCACACCAGATTAGTCCCAGCTTTCCACTGGCTCCTTGACTCCTGTTACAGAAGGTGCTACAATGAGGTCACACTACGCACTCTGCCATCTACCCATAGAGTTCCCTTTATAGAGAGACTTAACAGGCAAGATAGGACCATGGAGGTGCTGTGATGAATCCTGAAGGAACAGCCAGAAGATTTCCTTCTTCTGGATTATTGGCCTCACACTTTATGACCTTTTTACTCAGGTTCATATCAGTGACTATAGAGAGTTGTAATCCACTGATAGTTCTATCACAAACCAGCAATCAAAAGTGAAAGATATCAAACAAGCAATACACAAGGAGATCTACTAATTGCAATCAAAGTCTTAGTACTTTGGCAGCGACAGAGACAGGAAGAATGCTTATATTTTTAAGTTTATTTCAGCTGCATTGCCTGCATATGAGTGCCTGTGTACCACATGCATGCAGTAGGAACCAAGACCAAGGGCTCAGATACCGTGGAACTTGAGTTACAGATGGCTGTGAGCAGCAGTATGGGGTGCTAAGATTAGAATCTTAGTCCTCTGGTAGAGTCGTCAGTGCTCTTGATTAAGGAGTTATTTCCCCATCTCCCCTGGCTCATCTTTAATTGTCAGTGGGTTTGTTGGGCTTTGCTTCTATGCTTTTCCATTACGGCTGGAAGATGAATCAAACAAATCTACATCTCATCGATGCCTTTCCCACTGCTTCAGCCTGGCAAGCAGAATGTAACCCAATTCTCCTTGAGTCCTTTCCTGTTGCTCTCCACAGGGCATCCTGTTACTTACCAGGAAACGTCTCTTTACTATCAAGGTCTTCTTGTTGCTGTTCAACATCTGTGTCTCCTGCCTGCGCCGTATCTGAAAAAAATCAGAACAGAGTGTGCCACATGAAGTCACACTGGCTCACATGAAATTAACCCCAGTTCTTGTGATTTTCCATGGAGCCTCTATGGCAGAATCATTTTCTCTCATTTAACCTTCAGTCCTTCTTCCCAAAAGGAACCTGGAGTGAGGTTTCTCAGAAATGAAACACTAGGGTATTTCCTGAAAATGGGAAGGATTTCAGATACTTACAACTCCCTACCATGGTGGACGACATCTGCAATTATAAAAAAGAAAGCATTTTCGTGATTGGCCCACATCATATACATCACCACCATCTGGTTATCTCTGGAGTATTTAGGGAACAATAGACCTATGCCCTATGGTGTTGCAATTGACACAGGTAAAGATAGAAAGAGTCTTTCCCACAGTGGACTTTCCTGCACATTTATATTGCAGGCACACCATCGTTAATAGAGCAGGGAATGTCATTTTTGAGGGAACAGCCTCTATGGTTCAATTTTAATGAATATAATGATATCAACAACACCCTAAAGCTGGAGACCCACTGGTAAGGCAGACAAATAAACAAACAACTCTCTGAATTCCACAGAGAAAACCATTTTTTTCAAAAAGTAACACCAAATGGAATACAATTAGACCTGCATTTCTATAGAAGACAAACAAAGGCATTCTTACAGTATGTCTTGATTCTGGGACACGGACACCCCCTGGGAAATCTAGGATAAAAGAGAGTAGCTGTCAGGTTGTTAATAACTGGCCATTATAAAAGACTCAGGGAACATTCTCGGTGTGCACACGAGTATATGGAGATAGTTTGGACTAGTTTGAACCCATTCTCCAGCGTAGAAGAAAGTGTTCAAGAAATGGGGAAATCCAGAACAAAATCATACCTAGGAACCTTGTTCTTTAACTAAAACCCCTTTAAACAATACAAAATAAATCCAGCAGATCCACACTTTGTGCTATCAGTATGTATAAGTTTTCAGAGCTGATTAGTTGGTGTTTTAAAACCAAACAGGACACATGAACACACACACACACAAACACACACACACACACACACACACACACATGAATGGTGCTCAGAAGACATGACTTTGAGAGAGAGAACAAAGTAGGGGCATGGAAATGGTCAGAAAGAGAAAAAGAAAAATTATATAATTTAACTTAAAAAAGTAAAAAGGTTTAAAGTTCAGTATCTGTAAATTGTTAACACTAGATTTGTGTTACCAACAGGTCTTTTTCAAAATTGCACAGATCTGTTCAACTAAATCTTTCCTTGGTGATTGGCAAGCAAGTTTGGAAAATCTTATTTCTCTCCGTGCTATTATCAAGTGTACTATAGTACTTCTCTAATATTATTTTTATGTTTCAGGTCAGCTTCTAAGACATGAGTCCAAAACCTACTGATATCACCACCTTAGGGTCCTTCATGATTGCTTTTAACTCCAAAGGACTATGTAAAATGACCAGCTACAGCAGGGAGTATTTGGACTTTTTACATGAATGCCTTCAAGCAACCGTGGTAACATCTTAGTTTACTTATGGAGGTAACTGGACAACAGAGTCAACTCATCATGGATGAGCAGCATCTCTGAACTACATGCTGCACTCTCAGCCCTGATGTCAATGTTACCAGGTTTACTTAATTGAAGGCTCAACCAAGGAAGCATTGCATGACATGAATTGATTCATATTTTCACTTTTTTTCTGCAGACAATTTGGGAACCAGGGCTTCATACGTTGCTTTCTGAAGCAAGGATGATAACAATATCCAGGTACAAATGCCATGGAGACAAATGAGATAATAAAGTATAAATTTCAATTAAAGTGTGTATGGGAATATGAACTATGTCTCCTGTTTACCACAATACCACACAGAGTCATATACACTCACAATCACAAGACATTGAAGTGCACAAACACCAGGATTCTGTGTGTACACAGTCTCAAAGAAACCTAGGCTGAAACTGGACTATAAAAGAAGATCTGGAAGAATTTTAAAAGAACAAAACAACAAAACCCAGGTTGACTTGTTTCCAGAAACAACAAGTTGGTTGGCCCATCAAGGAGAAGCCAGTAAGAGATGCCATACCTAACTCAGCATTTACATTTTTTCTCAGTAATGAGTTAAACCATACTTAGAGCTTTTGTATTCTCCCCAGGACCACTGAAATGACAGAAATAAAGACATAATGAGGGCAACTCCATGTGACTTGTAGGCACATGTCTTTAGTTCTCTTCCTTGGTACTGAAAAGGCATGGTACTGCCAACAGTAAGAGATGGCAAAAAAAGATAAAATATATCTGTGACAAACTGACAATTTTTTTATGAATGATGCATTGTTAACTCCCATTCAGTCATCAACTGCTAGGTAGTTAATTCAAGGAAGAACATCATTTACAAGAGTGATGGGTCTAGCATACCTCCTCTACCTGACTGTGCCATTCACAAAAGTTCTTTCCCCATAAGGCTCTCATTGTTAAGGGACTGTTCTACCGTTCCAGAAAACAGAGCATAGTATGCATAACAATGCTTCCATGTTTTGAGCCAAACTCAAATGATAGAGGAAATTCAGACAGCAACATTTCTATTTTTGCCAAGGAAAATCACCTTACCTCATCATGAGGTTCAAACTCTTCTTCTCTACAAAATATCTGTTTGATGTCTGGGACATTCTCGGTACCCAGGAAGACAGAGTGACTGCTAATCATTGGTGCTGTGGACCAAGGCTTCCTTAGAGAGCACTGCTTAACTTATACAACAAGATGTCTGTGCTGTAAAGGCTAGATTGAGTGGCTATGGGAGCATCCTCTGTGAATGAGGAGCAAGGAAGAGAAGGAAAATGGAACACTTGCACTATGCCAACAGCAAAAGATGACAGCAAGATAGACTTCCAATGTTTCAAGTCTCTTACTCACATCAATCACTTGAAGACCAGAGAGTTTGTCTTCTAAGATCAACAACCAATATGAGTTTAAACCTATGCTAGGATGCATCTAGTACAAACTCTCAAAGATAATCTTTCAAGGATAGATAATCCCGTGTAGCCAATGGAATACACTTTATAGAGTGGCAAGACTGATCATGAGAAATAAAGACTATGACAA
Organism: Apodemus sylvaticus; assembly: GCF_947179515.1. NCBI lineage: Eukaryota > Metazoa > Chordata > Mammalia > Rodentia > Muridae > Apodemus > Apodemus sylvaticus. Next base: position 35,773,990 of record NC_067478.1, read on the forward strand.
TATCTCCCCTCTGCAGTACATCTGGGTACCTCAGAATGCTGGAAATCAAGTGAGGTTCACAGCAACCTAGAAGGCGATTATTCAAGTACAATCAACTATGTGGCATTTAACCTCCAGTAGTGTCATGCTCCACTCCCCAGTTCAGTGCATGGACTACAAAGGGACAATCATATATGAGGGAAAGGACAACCTTAGAAACTGTTGTGTTGGACCAGGACCAAAGCAGGGTTACCACATAGCTTTTCTCTGGAGCAGACATTATTTGTTGAGTGGACCAATAGATCTACATAATTTCTGTCCTTGGATGAAAAAAGAATTTTTCCAAGTAATCTGCTGCTGAAAGCATGGACCGACCATGTATTTTGGTAGTTTCCCCAGTGGCAAACATTCCACAGAATGAAATCACAATGAACTGAATATATGGAGATGATCTACACACTTCCTACATTCTTTTGACAATCTAAAACCCACATTCATGGAGGACAATACACACACACACACATACACACAAACACAGAGTGTTCTGAGTACAATGAAGACATGAAGCTTTATGTCTTTCCCATTGACATGGAAGCTCTGTTCAGATAGGAACATAGAGCTTAGAATTCTATAACCTCTGGTGTACTTAAACTGTCTTCTAACAGAGCAACAGAGTCTCAGAACAAAACTAGGATAACTGTTGGTTCTATACAGTTAAAACTTATTCCATCAGTGGTGGAACCAAGGCGACACAGGGTCCAGTTAGGCCCTGCACCCACGACCACTGACCTTCGCTGACCAGCCGGGCGGCAAGCAGCTGCAGTTCTGCGGAGCCTTTCGCTGCACGGAAGCCACTTCTTAACTCGGCTTCCCGCCATTCAGGAGAGACTCACCTCCATCTTGATTTCGGACTCCAGAGGTCGGACAGACTGAGGTACACAAACATAATCCGAGGCCCAACACCGCAGGGGTCTGAGCCCAACGGGCGTTGGCCTGCACCCAGGCCCTGGGCTGTTCGGGTGGCCATCGGGGTGCCAACCCAGCCAGGAGGATTTTTTTGCCTTGGCCGGAGCACGCGCCGCCATTTTGCCTACAGGACCCAGAGTGCTCAGGAGGGCAGAGACGGCTAACAAGCGTAGCCTGAGGCTAACAAAACGGGGGTCTAGGCCCCAAAAGGCACAGGACCCCAAGAACTGGGCGGCTTGGTGGGCCATCTGTGTGTCAACCCACCCAGGAGGTTGTTAGCACAACAGCCTCTCCCGGTGCTTTCGGGGAGCGCGGACGTGCACGCCGGCCATCCGGGTCACCTGGCGGACCCAATTAACAGTCATAGCCCTAGGGGATCTTTGCTCGGACCTTGGCCTCCCAGGCTTTTGCCTGGACTCAGGGCCTGGGAGACAAGGCTAACCTTGTGTGCGCCAGCCCGGTTGGGAAATCGGCTGCCCAGCGGAGTGAGTGGAACACAGGGGAGGTCACAGCAGCATACACCTTCGGTGCTCCCTGGGGGTGCACACGGGCTCCATCTGGTCCACAGACACAATCTGGAGCAAGGCCTCAGGCAGAAGCCCTCAGCTCAACTCTCTCCGCTTCAGATCAGCCTGGGCAGCCGCACCACATCTCCAAGTCCCTCAAGAGGCTAGCGGGGGCTTCCGGGCGGCCAGCTGGGAGAAGTCGGTGTGCTCCGGTAAATCCTGCGGGCCCCAGCGGGAGCCTTCAGGTGCCTGCTTCGGGATCTGAACAGCCTGGACAGCAGCACCCTGTCTACAGGCAGTGCAGGGTGTAAGCTGTGCACCAGAGGCCAACGGGGAAGGGGCAGCTTGCACTGGTGAGTCCAGCATTGACAAGACCAAGTAACACCAGTGAGAGCTAGATGGCAAAAGGCAAACGCAGGAATGTCACTAACAGAAATCAAGGCAATATGGCAACATCTGAACCCAATTCTCCTCTACCAGCATGTCCTGGATACCCCATCACACCAGTAAAACAAGATTTGGATTTAAAATCACTGGTCATGATGCTGGTACAGGAACACATGAAGGACATACTTAAAGAAATTCAGGAGAAAATGGATCAAAAGTTAGAAGCCCTTGCAAGGGAAACACAAAAATCATTGAAAGAAATCCAGGAGAATACAAAAGCCAACAAGGAGGAAATGCAAAAAAAACACTTAAAGAAATACAGGAGAACTTTGGTCAACAGGCTGAGGTCATGAAAGACGAAACACAAAAATCTCTTAAAGAAATACACGAGAACTTTGGTCAACAGGCTGAGGTCATGAAAGAGAAAACACAAAAATCTCTTAAAGAATTACAGGAAAGCACAAACAAGCAAGTGAAGGAGCTAAGCAGAACCATCCAGGATCTAAAATCAGAAGTAGAAACAACTAAGAAAACTCAAAAGGAGACAACTTTGGAGATAGAAAGCCTTGGGAAGAAATCAGGGGACAGAGATGCAAATATAAACAACAGAATACAAGAAATAGAAGAAAGAATCTCAGATGCTGAAGACTCCATAGAAACCATGGACTCAACAGTTAAACAAAATGCAAAATGCAAAAAGCTTCAAACCCAAAATATCCAGGAAATCCAGGACACAATGAGAAGACCAAACCTAAGGATTATAGGCATAGATGAGAGTGAAGATTTACAACTTAAAGGGCCAGCAAATATCTTCAATAAAATTATGGAAGAAAACTTCCCTAACCTAAAGAGAGAGATGCCCATGAATATACAAGAAGCCTACAGAACTCCAAACAGACTGGACCAGAACAGAAATACTTCCCGTCACATAATAATCAAAACACCAAATGTTCTAAACAAAGAAAGAATATTAAAGGCAGTAAGAGAAAAAGGCCAAGTAACATATAAAGGAAGACCTATCAGAATCACAGCAGACTTTTCACCTGAGACTATGAAGGCTAGAAGGTCCTGGGCAGATCTCATGCAGACTCTAAGAGAACACAAATGCCAACCAAAACTACTATATCCAGCAAAACTCTCAATCACCATAGATGGAGAAACTAAGATATTTCACGACAAAACCAAGTTTACCCAATATCTATCCACAAACCCAGCCCTAAAAAGGATAATAGGAGTACAACACCAATACAAGGAGGGAAACTTCACCCTGGAAAAAGCAAGATAGTAACCTTTCATCAAAGCCAAAAGAAGTTAACCAATCAAATTTAAAAAATAACGTCAAAAATGATAGGAAGTAACAATCACTATTCCTTAATATCTCTTAACATCAATGGACTTAATGCCCCAATAAAAAGACACAGACTAACTGACTGAATACGTAAACAGGACCCTACATTTTGATGCTTACAGGAAACACACTTCAGGGTCAAAGACAAACACTACCTTAGAGTAAAAGGCTGGAAGACAATTTTACAAGCAAATGGTCTCAGGAAACAAGCTGGAGTAGCCATTTTAATATCAGATAAAATTGACTTTCAACCCAAAGTCATCAAAAGAGACTCTGAGGGACACTTCTTGCTGGTCGAAGGAAAAATGCAACAAGAAGAACTCTCAATCCTGAACATCTATGCTCCAAATGCAAGGGCACCCTCTTTCATAAAAGAAACTTTATTAAAACTCAAAGCACACATTGCACCTAACACAATAATTGTGGGTGACTTCAACACTGCACTTTCCTCAATGGACCGATCAGGAACACAGAAACTAAACAAGGACACAATGAAACTAATTGAAGCTTTGGACCAATTAGATTTAACTGATATATATAGAACATTCTATCCTAAAACAAAAGAATATACCTTTTTTTCAGCACCTCATAGTACCTTCTCCAAAATCGACCATATAATTGGTCACAAGACAGACCTCAACAAATATAAGAAGATCGAACTAATCCCATGCCTCCTATCTGATCATTATGGAGTAAAAGTGGTCTTCAATAGCAACAGAAACAATAGAAAACCCACATACACGTGGAAATTGAACAATACTCTACTCAATGATACCTTGGTCAAGGAAGAAATAAAGAAAGAAATTAAAGACTTTTTAGAACACAATGAAAATGAAAACACAACATACCCAAATCTATGGGACACAATGAAAGCAGTGCTAAGAGGAAAACTCATAGCCCTGAGTGCCTCCAAAAAGAAAATGGAGAGAGCATTCATTACCAGCTTAATGACACACCTGAAAGCCCTAGAACAAAAAGAAGCTATTTCACCCAGGAGGAGTAGAAGGCAGGAAATCATCAAACTCAGGGCCGAAATCAATCAAGTAGAAACAAAGAGAACCATACAAAAAATCAACAAAACCAGGAGCTGGTTCTTTGAGAAAATCAACAAGATAGATAAACCCTTAGCCAGACTGACCAAAGGGCACAGAGAAAGTATCCAAATTAACAAACTTAGAAATGAAAAGGGAGATATAAGAACGGAAACTGAGGAAATCCAAAAAATCATCAGATCCTATTACAAGAGCCTGTACTCAACACAACTGGGGAATCTGGAGGAAATGGACAATTTCCTTGACAGATACCAAATACCAAAATTAAATCAGGACCAACTAGACCATCTAAACAGTCCCATAAAGCCTAAAGAAATAGAAGGAGTCATAGAAAGTCTTCCAACCAAAAAAAGCACAGGACCAGATGGTTTCAGTGCAGAATTCTACCAGACCTTCAAAGAAGAGTTAACACCAATACTCTTCAAACTATTCCACAAAATAGAAACAGAAGGAACACTACCCAATTCCTTCTATGAAGCCACAATTACGCTGATACCAAAGCCACACAAAGATCCAACAAAGAAAGAGGACTTCAGACCAATTTCCCTTATGAACATCGATGCAAAAATACTCAATAAAATTCTTGCCAACCGAATCCAAGAACACATCAAAACGATCATCCACCATGATCAAGTAGGCTTTATCCCGGGAATGCAGGGTTGGTTCAATATACGGAAATCCATCAATACAATCCACTACATAAACACACTCAAAGAAAAAAAACCACATGGTCATTTCATTGGATGCTGAAAAAGCATTTGACAAAATTCAGCATCCTTTCATGCTTAAAGTCTTGGAGAGAACATGAATTCAGGCCCATACCTAAACATAGTAAAAGCAATATACAGCAAACCGGTAGCCAGCATCAAACTAAATGGAGAGAAACTTGAAGCAATCCCACTGAAATCAGGGACCAGACAAGGCTGCCCCCTTTCTCCTTATCTTTTCAATATTGTACTTGAGGTACTAGCTCGGGCAATTCGACAACATAAGGAGGTCAAAGGGATACAAATTGGAAAGGAGGATGTCAAACTATCATTAATTGCAGACGACATGATAGTCTACCTAAGTGACCCAAAAAACTCCACTAGAGAGCTCCTACAGCTGATAAACAACTTCAGCAAAGTGGCAGGTTATAAAATCAACTCAAGCAAATCAGTGGCCTTCCTATACTCAAAGGATAAGCAGGCTGAGAAAGAAATTAGGGAAATGACCCCCTTCACAATAGCCACAAACAGTATAAAGTATCTTGGGGTGACTCTTACCAAACATGTGAAAGATCTGTATGACAAGAACTTCAAGACTCTGAAGAAGGAAATGGAAGAAGACCTCAAAATCGGTAGAATCAATATAGTTAAAATGGCCATTTTGCCAAAAGCAATATACGGATTCAATGCAATACCCATCAAAATCCCAACTCAATTCTTCACAGAGTTAGAAAGAGCAATTATCAAATTCATCTGGAACAACAAAAAACCCAGGATAGCTAAAACTATTCTCAGCAACAAAAGAAAATCTGGGGGAATCAGTATCCCTGACCTCAAGCAATACTACAGAGCAATAGTGTTAAAAACTGCATGGTATTGGTACAGTGACAGGCAGGCCGATCAATGGAACAGGATTGAAGATCCAGAAATGAACCCACACACCTATGGCCACTTGATCCTCGACAAAGAGGCTGAAAACATCCAATGGAAAAAAGATAGCCTTTTCAACAAATGGTGCTGGTTCAACTGGAGGTCAGGATGCAGAAGAATGCGAATTGATTAATCCTTGTCTCCTTGTACTAAGCTCAAATCCAAATGGATCAAGGACCTCCACATAAAGCCAGACACTCTGAAGCTATAGAAAAGAAACTGGGGAAGACCCTTGAGGACATTGGTACAGGGAGAAAGTTTCTGAACAGAACACCAATAGCGTATGCTCTAAGAGCAAGAATTGACAAATGGGACCTCATACGGTTACAGAGTTTCTGTAAGGCAAAGGACACCATCAAGAGGACAGATTGGCAACCAACAAATTGGGAAAAGATCTTCACCAATCCTACATCAGATAGAGGGCTAATATCCAATATATATAAAGAACTCAAGAAGTTAGACTCCAGAAAACCGAACAACCCTATTAAAAAATGGGGTACAGAGTTAAACAAAGAATTCTCACCTGAAGAACTTCGGATGGCGGAGAAGCATCTTAAAATATGCTCAACTTCATTAGTCATTAGGGAAATGCAAATCAAAACAACCCTAAGATTTCATCTTACACCAGTCAGAATGGCTAAGATTAAAAATTCAGGAGACAGCAGGTGTTGGAGAGGGTGTGGAGAAAGAGGAACACTCCTCCACTGCTGGTGGGGTTGCAAATTGGTACAACCACTCTGGAAAGCAGTCCGGCGGTTCCTCCGAAAACTGGGCACCTCACTTCCAAAAGATCCTGCTATACCACTCCTGGGCATATACCCAGAGGTTTCCCCACCATGTAATAACGATACATGCTCTACTATGTTCATAGCAGCCATATTTATAATTGCCAGATGCTGGAAAGAACCCAGGTATCCCTCAACAGAAGAGTGGGTGCAAAAAATGTGGTATATCTACACAATGGAGTACTATTCAGCCATTAGAAACAATGAATTCATGAAATTCTTAGGCAAATGGATGGAGCTAGAGAACATCATACTAAGTGAGGTAACCCAGACTCAAAAGGTGAATCATGGTATGCACTCACTAATAAGTGGTTATTAACCTAGAAAACTGGAATACCCAAAACATAATCCACACTTCAAATGAGATACAAGAAGAAAGGAGGAGTGGTCCCTGGTTCTGGAAAGACTCAGTGAAACAGTATTCAGCAAAACCAGAACGGGGAACTGGGAAGGGGTGGGAGGGAGGACAGGGGAAAGAAGGGGGCTTATGGGACTTTCAGGGAGTGGGGGGGGGGCTAGAAAAGGGGAAATCATTTGAAATGTAAATAAATTATATCGAATAAAAAAATTAAAAAAAAACTTATTCCAATCCTTAGCTGACTATTACCAAGAAAACCCTGGACACACTGTGTGAAAGAGAATAACTACTCTAAACAATCCATTCAGAAAGTCATTTAAAAGTAAGATTTAAAACAACAATTTCAAAGTAGAATTTAAAATTCATTTTATAGCAATGTCTGGTTAAGAAAAGCCATGATATATTTGAAAACAGGCAATATGACCATATGCAGAAATGTGCTAATAAATCTCCAATTTTTTAAGTGATAGTTTTAAAAGGAAATTATCATAACACCCATTGTTTTTAGTGTGAAACTTAACATTTGTGTGTTTAATTTGAGAACTTGTAAGGTCTAGGTGCATGGAAAGGGAGAATTAACTGCTAGAAAGAGGTTCACAGGGGCAGGTGATATTGAGGGATAATGGGAAGGGAGTTCTGAGAGGAAGAGGAATGGTCAGGTAAGACAGAGGAGGGATAGCACCAAGGATTCGTGAAAAGGCTAAATATAAAATTATATGTTTGAATGAACACACAAATGTTCATATAAAAGAACATAATTTTGAGTTACTCTATATAGGGAATAGAGTATCTTAGAAGCCATGGTTTGTCATATAAGCAGCCAAGTAAGTGCTAGGAGCTGGAGAGATGGCTCAGAGAAAATGAACAATTGTTTTTGCAGGGAAGCTGGTTTTGATTCCAAGAATTTAGATGGTGGCTCATGCTCATGTACAACTTTAGATCTGACCTGTCCTCTGACCTCTGAGTGTACTTACAAGGTGTGTACACATCAACATATTTAGAAAAGGATTTATACACAAAGGAAAAATAAGGCTAAAATAATTTTGAAGCCCCATGAGAGTGCATGTGTATGTGGCATGTAAGTTTGCTCATTAGCTTGTGGTGTCCATGCCTTTGTGTGAGGACCTGCTGTGCACATTTTCATGGAGGCCACAAGAGAGCATCCACTATTCTGCTACATTGTTCACTTCTCTGATTTCTTCCCTTCAGCAGGGTCTCTCACTGAAGCTCAAGGTAGGCTGGCAGACATTTAGTCAGAGCTGTGTTCTCGTCCCTACCACAGATAGTGCTATGGTTATAAGCACACACATATATGTCTGGTCTTTCTATGTGTGTTTCATTGATTCAGATTCAGGTCCTTTCACTTCTGTAGTTCTTCTTTCAAGACATTATCTGCATACAGCATGATGATGTCATGCATTTCTAATGTCAAACAGCACATATCCAGGGCGTGTGTAAATAGAAAAATAATTTGATTTTTAATATTCTTCATGCATTTTATGGAATTATAAAATGAATCATTATCCACTTTATAATAAACATGTTTCTGAATACTATAGTGTTTCTAGGACATACAGTATACTTTTGAGTTCTTTGGATTAGTTTTGTTTTTCTTCTCTCCTCTTTTCTTTTCACTTCTTTTTTTTCTTTTTAAGAAGAGATCTCAGAGGCAGGCAGATTTCTGCATTCGAGGCCAGCCTGGTCTACAGAGTGAGTTCCAGGACAGCCAGGGCTATACAGACAACCCCTGTCTCGAAACAAACAAACAAACAAACAAACAAACAAACAAACAAACAAAAAACAAGAAGAGATCGCTGAGATTTATGTGAGGTGAAACATAAAATGGCAGCGTGTCCATGCCATGTCTCTTTGTGAGCTCCTTTGTGTAAAAACATGGTGAGTGAGAATTGATACCTTTATTACTTTGTATACACTTAAAAGTGTTGAGTAACACATTACAAATCTTAGTAATAGTGACTAATGCTACTGCAATCCTGACGAATAGGATTAGCAAGGGAGATATTTTATTACATCTCTTTTGGTGATTTTTAAATGAAATTATAAAAAAGAGCCATTTGTGGGCTGGAGGTGTGGCTTAGCTTGAGACCCACAATGGTGACAAAATGTCTGAGATAATCAGCTTATGAGAGGAACTGTTTATTTAGGCTCACTGGCTCATAGGTTTCAGTCAAGTCAGTTGTTTGACCTTGATATTGTGGCCCTGTGGCAGAACAGTCCATCACATATGTGTGTGTAGGAGAGGAAGTGTTTATGGGATCCAGGAAGGAGAAGTAGGGTGGGGGTCTGTGGTCTTTGGGTTCTTTTTTTTTTAAAGATATATTCTTTATTTACATTTCAAATGATTTCCCCTTTCCTGGTCCCCCCCAAAAAACACCATATGCCATCTCCCCTCACCTTATCCCCAATCTGTGTGGTCTGTGGTCTTGGCTTTCTAATAGACCAGTCATGGATATGTTCTCTGTTCTTTTTTATTCTTTCTTTCTTTGGGGGTTTTTCAAGACAGGGTTTCTCTGAATAGCCCTAGCTGTCCTGGAACTCACTCTGTAGACCAGGCTGGCCTCGAGCTCAGAAATCCGCATGCCTCTGTTGAAATTAAAGGCATGTGCCACCACTGCCAGGCTCTCTTTTCTTTTTATATTGGACTTTCAAGGCAGAGTTTCTCTATTTAGCTCTCCTGGAACTCAATCTGTACATCAGGATGGCCTTGAACTCAGAGATCCACCTGTCTCTGCCTCCCAAGTGGTGGTATGAATGGTGTGTGACACTGCACCAGGCTATTGTATTTGGATTAGTATCTCTCCTCTCTCTCTCTCTCTCTCTCTCTCTCTCTCTCTCTCTCTCTCTCTCTCTCTTCTCTCTCTCTCTTTCTCTCTCTCTCTCCTTCCCTCCCTCCTACTCCCACACCACCCTCAACAAATGACAAATGCTAAGGAAAAAAAAAACAAGCAGGAGACCATGAGTTTAAGGTGAAGACAAAATCAATTCAAATTACACATATAGCTGTAAACGGTCAGGCAAAGATAGCAGTACATGATGAGACTGCAGGAGAACCAGACACACCACCTTACACCTACTGAAGACACTTGGAGGAAACTGACTTCTTATTCCAAGAGTGAAATATACAAGTACACAAAAGCATAGAGGACAGACAGCCAATGTGCACATAGGTCCCAGGAAGGCTGAAATCATGTTCCTAAGCCCTAGCATATGGACACTAGTGCATAGAAACTATCAAGTCCACTCTCTGCATCTTAGAGATGAGCTCAGAATGCACAAAAAATGCCCAAAGCTGGGGCAAAGTCAAAGTTCTTCCTCACCTAGTAGATCTAAGACCTAGTAGTTGTAAGACAGGGCCAGCTCTCTAATCTCCACTGCATTAGGCATGTTACATGCCAGTCAGTGCAGGGTGAGAAGAGACTGCAAATGGGCTCAAATCACACAGCTGACCTTTATTTCCATGGTCAAACTCAAAAGTCTTTCTGCCAGTTTAGCTATACCATTCTCTGGGTGTCGTTGAAACAGGTCTAAACACTGAACAGGGGTTATAACATGATATCATTTTGGATTTTTCTCTCTCTATAGATGCCCAGCATTCTCACTCTAAGTGGCAAAATAAACCTTTCATCCCTAGGTTGTTTTTTTCAAAGTATTTTGTTAAAGGGTGTGTAGAAATAATTTAGGTACCATTTCCATGGACAGCTACTGCTTATCTTATGACTCTGAAAGAGGAAAGCCAGAGAATTTTTCTTTGTCTTTATGGATTTCTTTTCCACTCTCTCATATTCCCAAACACAGTGTAACATGACCACTGCTGGGACCCTCTCCCAGTGACCCTGACCAAGAAGGTTTTTATATAATTCACCTGCACTCTGGAGATTCTCCAGATCTAATCCATATGTATCACCACATGTGGGAGTAGGTAGTACAGAGCATGGCTCACCAATCCTGCCTACACCAGGTGAGGCCACACTGCCTCATCCAACATGGGCCTCAGCTTTCCTCTAGTTCATGTTACCCAGTGAGAGCCAAAGTGACTTTTAAGTACACTGGCACATTTTAGGATTCTTATTTCTACTGATGAGGTAGAACCATTAGCATTTTTCACTTGTTAAAAATATGCTAAATCTTTTCACAGTTTTAATAAAGGTACATAAGATAATCACTTTCTACAGATAACTGAAGCAAATCCTCAGTATTTACAGTACCTCTTTTTCTTGTTTGTGGCATTTTTTTTGGAAGTACTTTCAAGAACTGCAGGTTCCTCCAGAGCCTGGGAGGGACCTGGGTCCTTCTTATAAAATCTTTGCAAGAGAGTTGAAACTGGGAATACATTCACAATAGGGAGAATTATGTTGACTTTGTGGCAGCAAAACAGACAATTAGTCATGGTTGTGTGTTTGTAAAAATGATCTCATTTTCTATTTCCAGTTAGTCATCAGATTCAGAATGGTGCTTCAGGAAGATCACCACATTTTGTGATTAAGCAGTACACAGACACCTTGGCAATTTGTATATTTGTGTGCCTATGACAATACAGGAGGAGCAGCAGGACTTGAGTGTGTTACATGGGCAGGTACCAGATGGGATCTAGAGTCTTCTGAGAAACATGGTGTTGTTCATAAATTCCTCTTTTCTCCATGCTTTCTCTCAAACAATGTAAGTTTCAGAAGGATTTCCCAGGAGACTTTCAGGTTTAAAGGGTGATAAACCATAAGGAAAAGCACATGTACAGCAGAAATGCTCTTTGCTAGTTGAATACCAGATGTTTATCAGAAATGATATTTGCCAAATACCATAGGAATTCAGCTAGACTCTGCTGACTGAATTCAGAGTGAGCATTCCACTGGATCCAGGACAGAGAACATGATTGTTGTTGAGTTTTCATTTGTTATTTAATCATGGAGAACATATGTCATTGCCTTAGATGAGCTGGGAAATATAGAATATTGTACAACCTCCTATTTTCTACCTTTGGCTGCCGTATTGGTTATATTCTTTTCATTGTGATCAGATTCTGATGGAAGCAGCCTCAGAGAGAAATCGTCTCTATCTTTTAATCCCTGACTCAAAATTGGAGTTTGATCCAAAAGGAATGGAGATCCCTGGCCTTCCTTCTGCATTTTCAACCTGACCCTGCCTCCCAGTGAATGATTTGGATCACCAGGTATTATAGATTCTTGTATATTTCTCAGAAGTACTTAGACTCCAAATCTGTTTAAATCAAGTTGTCACATGAGATGGTTTAGGAAAAACAAAACTTCTCTTATATTGGCTAAACCTTGATTTCTTCAACATGACCAGGCAAGAAAAGTGGTCTGGCATTTGGATGATATGTATGCATGTGGCTTTTTAGACAACAAGCATCCTCAGCCACTCTGTGGACAACCCAGATAAAATGCAGCTGGAAGGGCAGGGTGGGACATTAAGTAGTACACTAAGTTTATGCAATACCTGCTCTACTCTGATTCATCAAATACCAGTTTCTAAAACCTCCTCTTCTAGAGGGCATTTGCCTCAAGTCCACCCCTATATGTGATTTTTGAAATTTCCAGCCAGAATATCTCTAATGCAAGATTAAGCTTAAAGTACTTATGCAAAAAAAAAGACTTTAAATTTATGCTTCTCTTCACTCCAAGCAATACTACAGAGCATTGGTGTTTAAAACTTCATGGTATTGGTACAGTGACAGGCAGGCTGATCAATGGTAGGATTGAAGATGCAGAAATGAAGCCACACACCTATGGCCACTTGATCCTCGACAAAGGAGCTGAAAAAATCCAGTGGAAGAAAGATAGCCTTTTCAACTGGAGGTCAGCATGCAGAAGAATGCGAAATGATCCATCCTTATCTCCTTGTACTAAGCTCAACTCCAAATAGATGAAGGACCTCCACAAAAAGTCAGACACTCTGAAGCTAATAGAAAAGAAACTGGGGAAGACCCTTGAGGACATCGGTACAGGGGGAAAGTTCCTGAACAGAACACCAATAGCATATGGTCTAAGATCAAGAATATACAAATGGGACTGCATAAAAGATTCTGTAAGGCAAAGGACACCATCAAAATAACAAATCGGCAACCAACAAATTGGAAAAAGATCTTCACCAACCCTACATCAGATATAGGGCTAATATCCAATATATACAAAGAACTCAAGAAGTTAGACCCCAGAAAATCAAATAACCCTATTTAAAAATGAGGTACAGAGCTAAACAAAGAATTTTCACCCGAAGAAGTTTGGATGGCTGAGAAGTATCTTAAAAAATGCTCAACTTCATTATTAATTAGGGAAATGCAAATCAAAACAACCCTGAGATTTCACCTCACACCAGTCAGAATGGCTAAGATTAAAAACTCAGGAGACAGCAGGTGTTGGCAAGGATGTGGAGAAAGAGGAACGAACACTCCTTCACTGCTGGTGGGGTTGCAAATTGGTACAACCACTCTGGAAATCAGTCTGGCAGTTACTCAGAAAACTGGACACATCACTTCCAGAGGATCCTGCTATACCACTCCTGGGCATATACCCAGAGGATTCCCCAGCAGGTAATAAGGATACATGCTCCACTATATCATAGCAGCCCTATTTATAATAGCCAGAAGCTGGAAAGAACCCAGGTATCCCTCAACGGAAGAATGGATGCAAAAAATGTGGTAAATGTACACAATGGAGTACTATTCAGCCATTAGAAACAATGAATTCATGAAATTCTTAGACAAATGGATAGAGCTGGAGAACATCATACTAAGTGAGGTAACCCAGTCTCAAAAGATTAATCATCGTATGCACTCACTAATAAGTGGATATTAGCCTAGAAAATTGGAATACCCAAAACATAATCCACACATCAAATGATGTACAAGAAGAACAGAAGAGTGGTCTGGTTCTGGAAAGACTCGGTGTAGCAGAATAGGGCAAAACCAGAACAGGGAAGTGGGAAGGGGTAGATGGGAGAACAGGGGGAGAGAAGAGGGCTTATGGGATTTTCAGAGAGTGGGAAGCCAGAAAAGGGGAAATCATTTGAAATGTAAATAAAAAACTATATCAAATAAAAAATATATATAATAAAAAAAGAAAAAATAAAGTTCTAGGATATATTTACAATTATGATTTTATTTACATTTATATATATACACACACATATATATAATAAATATATAAAGAACATTATTTATTTGTGTATATATTCAAGTATAAACATAGTATTAACTTATCTATAGATTTACATGTGAAACAAAAATAATTTTTAGCTACAATACATATTTGGACAGAATTATAAAATTCCTATAGTACCTTTTGTTTTCATTTCAGTTGTTTTTGCAGAAGGAACCTCAGAGACTGAAGGTCTCTCTATGTCCTGAGAGGTTACAGTTAAATGCTGACAAATGCCCCTTAAGAAGGAAAACACTGAGAATACAATTACAACAGGGACTCACAACAGCTTATGGTAGAAAACTCAGGAAAACTAACAAATCTAAGTATTTGTGCATTTGACCTCACTGTTTGTTCCAGGTCCAGCCATCAGTGAGACTGAGGCTTCAGGAGGATCAATGCATGTAGTGTACAATCAGTTAGGCATTGAATGCATATCAAAGGAATCACAGATAAAGCCTAAATATAGATGGATATGAAAACACAGAAGGAATAGCCATATGACTGAGCATGCCATGTGAGCGTGCTGCTCAATGCACACCACTCTAACCCTTCTTAGAGCCATATGGACACAGGGACACCCATGCAATGCCTTCACCCACCAACTCTCCACTATGACATGAAGACATTCTTCTAGGTTGGTTGAGAAGGACTTCCCATGAGACTCACTAGGCTCGAACAGATCTCTTTAGTGTATACTGTAGGAAAAAGCAAAGGCAGTGCTGGATTGCTCTGCGATGTCTGTGACATGCCAGAAGATCTCAGCTACATAGAAGTAATCTTACCCAGAGCCAGGAATGCATTTACTTCAGAATACTGTAGTGTAAACAAAACACTTGTTTACTCTCCATTCTCTGCCCAGCCTTTATAGATTACATCTCATGGACAATGTATGGTATTGCCTTGATGGGATGCAGGGAGGCAAGAA
Source organism: Apodemus sylvaticus (assembly GCF_947179515.1). NCBI lineage: Eukaryota > Metazoa > Chordata > Mammalia > Rodentia > Muridae > Apodemus > Apodemus sylvaticus. The sequence continues at coordinate 35,789,108 of NC_067478.1, forward strand.
GCTGTGAAAACCTCTGACTTTTCATCCAAGGTTATAGTGATAGCTGTGTTCATGCCTCAGTGGCCATTTTCCCGGAGAGAGAAATAACTGAAGATACACACAGTCTACATTTCAACCCAAAGGATGCTGTAGGATTCCTGGATTAAAAAATAGGGCCTTCCTCAATCTCCCTCACACTGTCACCTGCCTCTCAGTGACTGAGTCTCATCATTGGGGAACAAAATTGGGAGGGTACCAATCATTGCAGATGTCCCAGTGATGACTCAGATCCAAGTCGGTCCAACCCACTTCTCACATGAAGATGGGACATATGAGGAGGGGGGAACCGGGAAAGGGGAAAGCATTGGGAATGTAAACAAAGAATTTAAAAAATAATAATAACTAAAAATAAGAAAAAGAAAAACATTTTATGTTCTCTCCTGAACAAATTAATAAAATTCTTGGTTTTTCAATAATTAAAAAAAGAAATGAATGCACCACATGTGATGAATTCAACTCATATTTTGTAGGTGAATTGTGTACTCTAATTCATTACTTCATTACATTGTCATTGGAGATTGAACTGGGTAATTAGGTGACTATCTTGAGGGAAACACAGCTAGACACTGCTTGGTACAAAACATCCTAAACATCCCAGTGAAATCTTACTTGTATCCAAGAAAAACAAACAACTGCATATAAGTTCTTCCCAGTAGGTGAGCAAGAGCACCGGTTTACACTAGACAAAAGGATATCCAGTGTTTATGCAATTCCTTTCTAAAATGTATCTTAAGAGATTCTATAATACATACTATGTCTGCATTTTTTAGTCGCCACCTGAAATTTAAAGGAAACAGTATGAGGCAAAGGCCATGCTTAGTTCTGTTTTCGTGGGTCTTTGGAATTCATGTCATTGGTATGGTGCCAATGAAAATGGGCAGGAGTCCTGTATATTAGTATGCTAAATGAGGGTGTCACTGAACAGTTGGGGTTCTATAGTTTATGCCATTTCCCACTTTTGATGGTTTGAAGGCCAGATTAAACAACACTGTTTACTCTCTTCTGAGTATTTTCTAAGCCACACTGCAACTTGTCTAAGCCTCTCTATAACCTGACTGTGAGGTTATCCTTTGTATACCAGGGACTCAATTATTTACACCAATACTCATGTCTTACCACTCAACACTCACTCACTGCAAACTTCCCTCTCAGTGGAATTCACAGTGTGTATTCTCTACAGACATCATTAAAGTGATAGGAATGAGAAGTGATCGTCAACTTCTGAGTTAAAATTGTACATTTATATAAAGAGGAACATTTTTCTTAAGTAGAAATGCTTCCCTCACACAAACTGTGCTAAAGACACCTCAAGCTTCTATGTTTACTTATATTAGGAAAAAGCTTTTACAATTCCATTTTCTGTTCTTCCTAAGCAAATCTTTTAATACCCATAATACACCTGCATTTGGTTAATCAAGAGATATATCTACTACAACATAAGGAGATAATGTAACCTTTTAATATTAGAAAAAGAAAAGCCACCTTACCTTCTCCATCCCCACTGGTGTCTCTCCCTGTCCCCCTGCTGAAGGTGCAAAATCAGCATTTTCAGGTACCACTGGAAGGAAAGGAAGTAACTGTCAATGCACGATTCTGCTTTTAATTACCCTTAGAATCTTTGCTTGGCAGGTATAGATGTCTATGAAGCTGGTATATGTGACTCAATCTAACTGTTAAACAGAGTTTGCCTCCTGCTCATTCCAGAAATGTGGATCACATGGTTGGAAAACAACGTGTTGCAAACTGAAGAATGGAGGATCAATGAGGAGCAGAACATTTGGATTTCTTGACAACAAAATCTGATTCAGAGCCTGGGCCAACCGCCCTGTCCCCAAGCAGTGCAGAGTGCCACTGGTGCATCTGGAAGCCAGCCATGGGGAGGCACCTTGCTCGGGTGAGTCCATCTGACCCAGCAAAGAAGAGGATCCATACGGAGGCCTCTGGCAGGAGCCTTCCGGTCACCACCTCTGGATCAGAAGCAGCCTGGGCCACCCGCCCCATCCCCAAGCAGTGCAGAGGGCCAGCGGTGCATCTGGAGACCAGCCACTGTGAGGCATCTTGCTAGGGTGAGTCCTGCATTGACAACAAGACCAACTAACAGCAGTGAGATCTAGATGTCAAAAGGCAAAGGTAGGAACCTTAGTAACAGAAATCAAAGCAATATGGCATCATCTGAACCCAATTCTCCTTTAAAAGCAAGTCCTGGATACCCCAACACACCAGAATAGCAAGATTTGGATGTAAAATCACTGGTTGTGATGCTGTTACAAGAACACATGAAGGACATAAATAAATCTCTTAAAGAAATTCAGGAGAAAAATGATCAAAAGCTAGAAGCCCTTACAAGAGAAACACAAAAATCACTTAAAGAAATTAAAGAGAATATGGGTCAAACAATAGTAGCCAATAAGGAGGAAATGCAAAAATCACTTTAAAAAGTACAGGAGAAATTTGATCAACAGGCAGAAGTCATCAGAGAAGAAACACAAAAATCTCTCAAAGAATTACAGGAAAACACAGACAAGCAAGTGAAGGAACTGAGCAAAAACATCCAGAATCTAAAAACAGAAGTAGAAACAACTAAGAAATCGCAAAGGGAGAGAACTGTGGAGATAAAACCTTGGGAAGAAATCAGGGGACATAGATGCAAATATCAACAACAGAATACAAGAGATAGAAGAAAGAATCTCAGATGCCGTAGATACCATAGAAACCATGGACTCAACGGTCAAAAAAATGCAAAATGCAAAATGCAAAAAGCTTATAAGCCAAAATATCCAGGAAATCCAAGACACATTGAGAAGGCTAAACCTAAGGATTATAGGCATAGAAGAGAGTGAAGATTTACAATTTAAAGGGCCAGCAAATATCTTTAATAAAATTATAGAAGAAAATTTCGCTAAAGAGAGAGAGGGCCATGAATATATAAGAAGCATACAGAACTCCAAACAGACTGGACCAGAACAGAAATACCTCGCGTCACATAATAATCAAAACCCCAAATGTAATAAATAAAAAAAAAAGAATATTAAAGGCAGTAAGAGAAAGAGGCCAAGTAACATATAAAGGAAACCTATCAGAATCACACCAGATTTCTCACCAGAGACTATGAAAGCTAGAAGAGCCTGGGCAGATCTCATGCAGACTCTAAGAGAACACAAATGCCAGCCAAAACTTCTATACCCAGCAAAACTCTCAATCACCACAGATGGGGAAACCAATATATTCCATGACAAAACCAAGTTCACCCAATATCTTACCACAAACCCAGCCCTACAAAGGATAATAGGAGGAAAACATCAATACAAGGAGGGAAACTTCACCCTAGCAAATGCAAGATAGTAACTTTCTTTCATCAAACCCAAAAGAAGATAACTAATCAAATATAAAAGATAACATCAAAAATGACAGGAAGTAATAATCACTATTCTTTAATATCTCTTAATATCAATAGACTCAATCCCCCCGCCCCAAAAAAAGACATAGACTAACAGAATGGATACGTAAACAGGATCCCACATTTTGCTGCATACAGGAAACACACCTCAGTGTCAAAGACAAACACTACCTTAGAGTAAAAGGCTGGAAGAAAATTTTACAAACAAATGGTGTCAGGAAACAAGCTGGCGTAGCCATTCTAATATCAGATAAAATTGACTTTCAACCTGAAGTCATCAAAAGAGACACTGAGGGACACTTCTTGCTGGTCAAAGGAAAAACACACCAAGAAGAACTCTCAATCCTGAACATCTATGCTCCAAATGCAAAGGCACTCTCATTCATAAAGGAAACTTTACTAAAGCTCAAAGCACACATTGCACCTAACACAATAATTGTGGGTGACTTCAACACTGCACTTTCCTCAAAGGACCGATCAGGAAAACAGAAACTAAACAGGGACACAGTGAAATTAATTGAAGCTTTGGAACAATTAGGGTTAACAGATATAGAACATTTCACCCTAAAGCAAAAGAATATACCTTTTTCTCAGCACCTCATGGTACCTTCTCCAAAATCGACCATATAATTGGTCACAAGACAGACCTCAACAAATATAAGAAGATCAAAATAATCCCATGCCTCCTATCAGATCATTATGGAATAAAAGTGGTCTTCAAAAGCAACCAAAACAACAGAAAGCCCACATACACGTGGAAACTGAACAGTATTCTTCTACTCAATGATACCTTGGTCAAGGAAGAAATAAAGAAAGAAATCAAAGACTTTTTAGAATTTAATGAAAATGAAGACATTACATACCCAAATCTATGGGACACAATGAAAGCAGAGCTAAGAGGAAAACTCATAGCCCTGAGTGCCTCCAAAAAGAAAATGGAGAGAACATACACTAGCTGCTTAATGACACACCTGAAAGCCCTGGAGCAAAAAGAAGCGAATTCACCCAGGAGGAGTAGAAGGCAGGAAATCATCAAACTCAGGGCTGAAATCAATCAAGTAGAAACTAAGAGAACCATAAAAAGAATCAACAAAACCAGGAGCTGGTTCTTTGAGAAAATCAACAAGATAGATAAACCCTTAGCCAGCCTAACCAAAGGACACAGAGACAGTATCCAGATAAACAAATTAGAAATGAAAAGGGAGATATAACAACAGAAACTGAGGAAATTCAAAAAAAATCATCAGATCTTACTACCAAAGCCTATCCTCAACACAACTGGAGAATCTGGAGGAAATGGACAGTTTCCTAGAGAGATACCAAACAACAAAATTAAATCAGGATCAAATAGATCATCTAAACAGGCCCATAACCCCTAAGGAAATAAAAGGGGTCATAGAAAGTCTCCCAACCAAGAAAAGCATGGGACCAGATGGCTTCAGTGCAGAATTCTATCAGACCTTCAAAGAAGACCTAACACCAATAGTCTTCAAACTGTTCCACAAAATAGAAACAGAAGGAACACTACCCAACACGTTCTTTGAAGCAACAGTTACATTGATACCAAAACCACACAAAGATCCAACAAAGAAAGAGAAGTTCAGGCCAATTTCTCTTATGAATATCGATGCAAAAATACTCAATAAAATTTTTGCCAACTGAATCCAAGAACACATCAAAACGATCATCCACCACGATCAAGTGGGTTTTTCTTAGCTCCTTCACTTGCTTGTTTTTGCTTTCCTGTAATTCTTTAAGAGATTTTTGTGTTTCCTCTTTCATGACCTCAGCCTGTTGACCAAAGTTCTCCTGTATTTCTTTAAGTGTTTTTTGCATTTCCTCATTATTGGCTTTTGTATTCTCCTGGATTTCTTTCCATGATTTTTGTGTTTCCCTTGCAAGGGCTTCTAACATTTGATCCATTTTCTCCTGAATTTCTTTAAGTATGTCCTTCATGTGTTCCTGTACCAGCATCATGACCAGTGATTTTAAATCCAAATCTTGTTTTACTGGTGTGATGGGGTAATCAGGACATGCTGGTAAAGGAGAATTGGGTTCAGATGTTGCCATATTGCCTTGATTTCTGTTAGTGATGTTCCTGCATTTGCCTTTTGCCATCTAGTTCTCACTGGTGTTAGTTGGTCTTGTCAATGCTGGACTCACCAGTGCAAGCTGCCCCTTCCCAGGTGGCCTCTGGTGCACAGCTTACCTCCTGCACTGCCTGGAGACAGGGTGCTGCTGCCCAGGCTGTTCAGATCCCGAAGCAGGCACCCAAAGGCTCCCGCTGGGGCCCGCTGGATTCACTGGAGCACACCGACTTCTCCCAGCTGGCTGCCCGGAAGCCTCTCTAGCCTCTTGCAGGACCTGGAGATGTGATGCCGCTGCCCAGGCTGATCTGGATCCAGAAGCGGAGAGAGTTGAGCTGAGGGCACCCACCTAAGGCCTTGCCCCAGATTGTGTCTGTGGACCAGATGGAGCCCGTGTGCACCCCCAGGGAGCGACAGTGTATGCTGCTGGGACCTCCCCTGTGTTCTGATCACTCCGCTGGGCAGCCGATCCCCCAACCGGGCTGGCGCACACAAGGTTAGCCTGGCCACTCAGGCCCTGAGTCCAGGCAAAAGCTTGGGAGGCCAAGGTCCGAGCAAAGTTCCCCTAGGGCTATGACTGTTAATTGGGTCCACCAGGTGACCCGGATGGCGAGCGTGTGTGCTCGCGCTCCCCGAAAGCGCCGGGAGCGTCTGCTGTGCTAACAACCTCCTGGGCGGGTTGACACACAGATGGCCCACCAAGCCGCCCAGTTCTTGGGGTCAGTCTTGGGCTTTTTGGGGCCTAGACCCCCGCTTTGTTAGCATCGGGCTATGCCTGTTATGGCTCTACCCGCCAGAGCTCTCTGTCGTCCTGCAGGCAAAATGGCGGCGCACATGCAGGCCAGGGCAAAAAACCTCCTGGCTGGGTTGGCACCCCGATGGCCCCCCGAACAGCCCAGGGCCTGGTTGCAGGCCAACGCCCGTCGAGCTCAGACCCCCGCGGTGTTGGCCTCGGATTATGTTTGTGTACCTCAGTCTGTCCAATCTCTCTGGAGTCCGAAACCAAGATGGAGGTGAGCCTCTCCTGAGTGGCGGGAGGCCGAGTTCTGAAGTGGCTTCCGTGCAGCGAAAGGCGCCGCAAAACCGCAGCTGCTTGCAGTCCAGCTGGTCAGCGAAGGTCAGTGGTCGTGGGCGCAGGGCCTAACTGGACCCTGTGTCACCTTTGTTCCACTGCTGATGGCCCTTCAGCTGGACCAGCCACTGTTGCACTGCCGCCACCGCTGCCGCCGCCACCGCAGCCCTCTGTCTCAACTCATCTTTTTCTAATACAATAAGCTTTATGATCAAGCCTCAGAACAGTGTCATTTCCTGTTTTTGAAGTGAGAACAATCCATACTTGTTCTTGCGCCATGTCCACAATCTACATATCCTGATTAGGCATTTACAATCCATTAAATGCCATAAATTAGGCACTTAATGAAATATGTAGCCTTTCCTCTATGCTGATATGGTCATGTTACTTTGAAAGTTTTACTAGGATGAGCATCTCCAAAAAAATGCTTTGCCTATGTTATGTGTGCATTACTCCCTAATATTATCATTTCATGTATTTTTATACTGTGCTAAGTATTATCAGTATTTTATAGGGATTAAAGGCACTTGGAGAACGTGTATGGGTTACAGCCCTATAGGACACACTGTAATATAAGGGTTTGCTTAGTTTCAGATATTTATGCACAGGAGGGTCTGGTAAAAATTCTGATCAAATACTCAAGCAACAGCACATAATAATAATGTAAGCTATGTCTAAGAAGTAAAGGGAAAAAGCATGGCGTCCCTTTGTTAAATTCACATTATCAGAAATTATCCAAGTATCACCCGAAGGAACAAATCATAAATTCCAAAATCTTAAGTTCAATATTCAGTTAGCACAACATGCTGGGAGACAATAAATTTGATGATAGCTGGCAACAATAATGTAATCAAGTATCAAGTACAAACGTGTATGGAATTACAACACATAAAAGAGCAAAATGAACTTCATGTCTCAAATTCAGAGGTAGCACTGGACAGGATTCAGAATAAGAAAATATGTCCTCATCTTTAGTGGAGGGACATTTTGAGACAGGGTTTCTCTGGATACCCTTGGCACTCTGTGTTGCAACTCACGCTATAGACCCAGCTTGCCTAGAACTCAGATATCCAGCCCTGGCTCCTGAGTGTTGGGTTTCAAAGTGTGTGCCATCACTGCTCAGCTTGAAAACATATTCTTTTCAGTAGGCATAGTGTACTCACCCCATCGCACATGTGCATACAAGAATACAGTGTATCTGTGTGTGTGTGTGTGTGTGTGTGTGTGCTGCTTCACAAGGACATGTGAATACAGTGTGTGTGTGTGCTGCTTCACACAGACACATGAATAGAAGAACACAGTATATGTGTCCTGTACCTGAACCCCCTGCTTTCTTCTCTCATTCCACCTCTCATTTTCCTCCTTATTGACCAAGAAAACCTTTACTTTGTTCACACCTTATACACATGTGATTTTATTTTTTACATAAAAACCTATACCCTCAAGTGAGAAAGAAAAGCACCCCATTCTTGTCTTAATCAATGTAAGACATTTAATGTGACAATTTTATTCACATCTATTTTCTGCAGATGACATAATCCCATGTTGCTCAATGGTTTTCATGGTGTCTTAATTTAAGGTGTGCATTGCTGTGATCAAACACTATGATCATAAACAACTTGTGGTGGGAAGAGTCTATCTCAGGATACAACTCTCTCTTCACACTCAGTTCCTGAGGTAAGTCAGGATAGGAAGTAAACAAAGCAAGAACCAGAACTCAGGAGCAGATGCAAAGGCCATGTAGGAGAACTGTTCTCTGGCTTGCTCACCAGAGCTCACTCAGCCTGATTCTTGTAGCACCCAGGACCACCAAGATAGGTGGTCCTTTAATCCCAGCACTTGGGAGGCAGAGGCAGGTAGATTTCTGAGTTCGAGGCCAGCCTGCTCTACAGAGTGAGTTCCAGGACAGCCAGGGTTACACGGAGAAACCCTGTCTTGAAAAAACCAAAAACCAAACCAAACCAAATAAACAAAAAAAACTATCCAGAATACATAACATTAGAAGAGGAGGGGATTCCCCACAACCCATTTTAATTTTTGAAATTATAATTTAGTTACAACATTTTGCTCTTCTCTTTCAGGAGCAGTTATTTAAATTAAGCAAAATACAAGTAACCTGAAAATTCAGGATGCTAGGAATGCAACCTTTCAGGAAGTTAGCATTTCACATGGAATATTTGATGTCTTAGAAATCTTTTCTGTGAATACTTCTGCTAATAGTAAGCTTTATGTTCTCTGGCAGCATTATTGATCAAGTGAAGGAACGGTTACATATAAGCAGGGAAACATACAAGAAAGCCACAAGAGTTTACAATCTCGAGGATGTTACAATATGTTTGAAACTGTTGACCTTATTACAACAGTAATGAAAGTTGGTTATGAAAGTTGGAGTTGTATATAATGAATGTGTAATGTAAATTTGACCTGTGTGTGTTATATAATATATAACATAAATTTGTCATGTGTGTGTGACTGAGGTGCCTGTCAAGTGGACCATGAAGACATGAGGGTTAAAGAGGGCATAGAATGACAAGATATATCATTCTCCTTTCTTTACAATAGGCTCTCTCACAGAATCTGGAGTTGGGTGACAGCCAGCAACAACTGGAAATTCCTCTGCCCATCCCCCCAGCAATGTAGGATTACAAGTATGAATAGCTCTGTCCAGCTTTTTTGTGTGTGAGGAGATTCCAACTCAGCTCTTCTGCTTTCCTAGCAAGTGCTCTTTCTCAAAAAGCAGTTAACTTCCCTGAAGCTAATCTTATGAAGCTATTTGAAAGGATGTGCTGTTGTTGTGTGCAAATCTTTCAAATGGAATCACTGTAAATGGCTTTTAAGTATGTGAATGGTAGTTTAATATTTTGATGATACTGTGTACAAGTTTGTGGAAATAATTGGTAAGCGATAAATTACAACTTACGAATGCATATTTATCTTCAGTTTCTATTATTCATAGGCCATGCAGTACACATGTATTTGCACAGTTGACACAAGTTTTAAAAGAGTATCCAAATATAACACACGAATGGGTTTTTTCCACACAAGGTTAATGTGAAGGACATGTACTTCAATTTGACTTCATTTATAGCAGGCTAGAAGGATAAATATATCTCAGTGCAATTTCTGTAATCCCATGCAAAACAGGGGTTCTATACATGAGATAATTTCTTGACCACATCTACCAGTGGTGATAGAGTGAATCACTGAGTGAAGTCTGGGACCGGTTACTGCTCTAATTTGTGTCAAAACACTGGTGATTTCAGTAGGGACTAATGTGACAGTAACTCCTTGCCCTTCTTCCTTACTATCCCTATAGTTTAGCAGAACTTTTTCTGGGCTTGTTTTTCCTCTAATGTGTATAGTCTTGCTCTGTTTATGAAGCTTCTGGATGACACTGAGTTCAACTCTGTCTTTGCTGCTCACTGTAGCTAGTCACCAGGAGCCCCTTAGATATGAATCCTTCACCAAATGAAGGACAAACTGCTAAGATTTGAATATCTTTAGGGTATATTGCCCCTAAAAAGGGTTCTATACTCTATTCTCTTAATGGCCTTATCTGTCCAGTGAGTTTGGTGAGAAAGAGGTAATAAAGAAAAGAACTCTCTGGAAGGAAGGGAGCATGCTAGAGGGTTAAGCTATACTCTATGGACACTGTTCTCTTATGCAGTATCAGGAACAAGGAAATTAGTGGGAAGAAACCTTCAAGACTCTATGGATAGTCTAGTACAGATCATTGAGCCACTATGGCACTTGGAAAATGGGGAAATATCTGTAGAAGGATAAAGGCAAGGAACTATAAGGAGGAATATTGAGGTGTATGAGGTTGGAGGTGGGGACATGGGGCTCTGAAGGACATACTACTTACAAGCAGGAGGCCCAGACTTCGCAGTCACTAACACGGTGCTATCCCTGCTAATACTGCCTACTACAGTGGAGCCAAAGACAGGTAAACCATGAGAGTATTCGGGAGACGCTGGCACACTAGTGATGAGCAGAGGCCTTGAGCATAATGAAGAAGCTTCAGGGATGATACTTGCAGGAAACACATCTCTGAGATTATGAACTTATTCCCCTACAAAGGCAAGACAGGTAAGGCTGTAACAAGTGAAAGACACAAATAGTGACAGCACAGAGGACAGACCCAGCCTTATACCTAGAGAGGTACTGAGAGAACTGATGTCCAAATACCTACTATGGTTCATTAGTCTTGGGAATAACTGTAATTCACTAGAACTCCCAAACCCATGTTCTGAATTTTGGAGGCTAAACCAAGAAATTCCTTAAAGGTGGCCAAGGGTTTGCTAGAGCTCAGATCCCACTTCAATCACTAACTAGGTCAGAGGCTCCAAGATGGATGTCACCTCAGTCTGAGGTGAGGAACACAAACTACATAAAGTCATGCCTTACTTGGATTTTTACTGCTGTGAACAGACACTATGACCTATGCAAGTCTTACAAAGGATAACATTTAATTGGGGCTAGCTTTCAGGTTCAGATATTCAATCCATTATCATCAAGGTGGGAACATGGCAAAATCCAGGCAGGAATGGTGCAGGAGGAGCTAAGAGTTCAATATCTTCATCTGAAGGCTGCTATCAGAATACTGCTTCGAGGCATTTTGGATGAGAGTCTTAAAGACCACACCCACAGTGACACACCTACTCCAATAGGGCCACACCTTGTAATAGTGCCATTCCCTGGGCCGAACACGGTCAAGCCATCACAAGTCATATATTAAGGACATGCTGTTTTGACAGAATGAAAAGTCATTGTGACTGTTTAGATACTCCACCCTGTTGAGTGCATGTAAATGAGTGCTTCACAGGGAAGAGAGGAAGTGGTGCTACAAGACCCAAAGAACAAGGGAAAGGACCAGCTTCTCCTGCAGCATTGGGCCCATGCTGAAAGATATTTACCTCCAGGTTCTTGAGGAAAGAAAGTTGATAAACTCACCGTGATACAGGCTAATACTCAAAAGTGAAAACAACACTTCACTGCCTCCATGATCCTTAATCACACCTGCCAACTAACAAGATCTGAGTTCTCCAAGTATGACCCTGATGTTTGATTAGATTAAGTCATCTTGGGAAGACCTGTTTCCTGTAGGTACAATCATTCTCTTGGATGGGATCCTAGGCCATATAAGAGGAAAAAACTCATTCATTCATTTTTCTTTGCTTCTAGGTTTTGGCTTCATTATCACTTTCCCTTCAGTTTCTGCCTCTATCTGCTACGTCTTGATTATGGGCTCCAAATTCAATTTCCATGGCAATGTCAACCTTTTCTTGCTAAAGATATGTCTTAATTAGGGGTTCTTTTGCTATGAAGAGATACCACAACCATGGCATCTCGTATAAAGCAAAACATTTCATTGGGGCTGGCTTGCACAGTGTCAGAGGTTTAGTCCATTATCATCATGACAGGTAAAATGGCAGAATGCAGGAAGACATGGTGCTGGAGAAGGAGCTGAGAGTTCTATGTCATGCAGCAAGTAGGAAGGGAGTGACACACTAGGTCTAGCTTGAGCATCTGAGACCTCAAGGCCCACCTCTATATTGATATACTTCCTCAGCAATTCCACACCTACTCCAACAAGGCCACACCTCCTAATAATGCTCCTTCCTGTGGGCCATGTACTCAATCATAGGAGTCTATGGGGCCATTCCTTTTGTTTTTGTTTTTGTTTTGTTTTGTTTTTTGTTTTTTGTTTTTCCGAGACAGTGTTTCTCTGTATAGCCCTGACTGTCCTGGAACTCACGATGTAGACCAGGCTGGCCTTGAACTCATAAATCCACCTAACTTTGCCTCCTAAGTGCTGGGATTAAAGGCATACACCACCACTTCCCAGCTATGGGGCCATTTCTATTCAGACCACTGCAGGATGTTTTTTGTCAGAGAATTTTATCACGGCTTCTGGGAAAGCAAACCCAACAAATTTTCCAAGGAGAGTTATAACAACAGTCATACACTTGGGTATTAGCAGTGGCAGAGGAAGGATAGTGGAAGTGTTCTGGGAAATGTAGCCTCAAAATAACAGAGCCAGAAGCAAAGCACATTCAACCTTGCCACTGCTAACTATTATACATTTGAAAGAGAAAATGCACAGAAACTTCACATATTTCTTTGTCTTTAATGACACTTTTCCCACTCCCTTAGTCTCCCAAGCACAAGTTATAAGATGACTGCTCCTAGGGTTGTCTCTCAATGGACCTGCCTAGGAACGCCTTTATGTTATTCAAATTTCATCCTCATTCTTGAGACTTTCCACATGCCTGTTATGCATATCTGGGACAATGTGGCTGACATGTGGCTCAGTCATTCATGCCTACCACAGGTGAAGCCAAGAGTAGTCTCAAAGTCTCAGCTTTCCTCTGGTTTGCCATTAGTTAATGAAAAGCAAAGATGGTGGTTAACTGCATCTTTAAATTCTGTGGTTGTATTTATACTGATAAACTAGATAAATTAAGGTTATCAACAGATTAAAAACTACAGCAAAACTTCTACATAGATTTATGTAATTGAATGGAATTAGTGTTTTCCCACAGTACCTTCTGTTGTAACGTGTGCTGTTTCTCTGGAAGTACCCGGGAGGACTTGAGGTCTTTCCACTTCAAGGGTAGCCACAGCTTGCTTTCGAGAAAATTTCCTTAATATTGCTAAAACTGGGAATGCATTCACAGGTAGAGTTATGTCAGCTTCACAACAAACAAACAGAGGAAACTGATAATAGTTGAGGGTTTGTACATATGATCATATTTCGTTTTAAGTAAGTCACTGTAATTAGAATGGTGCTGTAGGAAGATTACTGAGTTTAGTGTACAATTAATTATACATCAAGTGACGATGTACATAAAGTCTACTATGTACCACATGAGGTTGTAGGCAAATTAATTCAGGAGGGACAATAGAGAAAGAGGCACAACATGATTATTTATGTTGATTTGGTGCCAGATAGGCAGCATTCAAATCCCATTTAGAGCATCACTACTCAGAGACATTCCTGCAATCCCTCTGTGATTACACTGTTGCACCAATAAACTTGAAGTTTCATAGTGAGGCACAGGAACTTTATTGGTGTACAAGATAGGTATATAATGTTAAATCATAAGGAAAAGCACATGACTGCCCAAGTCCTCTGTGGTGTTGTGAAATGTGAGGATAGTTCCACTAGACAGGACAGACCAAATCCAGAGCACAAACTGACTGTTATATAGTGCAGTGCCCAGTGGTTGTTTGCTTAGCTTCACTTTGCTGTGCTTTGCTTCGCTTTGCTTTGCTTTGCTTTGCTTTGCTCTCTCTTTTTTGCCTATCCAGAATATTTTACAGCTTATGGAGAATATATTATATCACTTTAAGTGAGTTTGGAAGGTAAGAAGAATTTATTTCCTCTAGTTTTTTATCCCTGGGTTCTATATTAGTTATATCCATGATGCCCTGTCCAAATACCCTGACAGAAATAACCAAAAAAAAAAAAAATAGATGCTTGGCATTTGATCTCTGACTCAATATACGAATTTCTAAGTTGTAGAAGGGCTCTGAACCAGTAAATAGATCATTTCTCCAGTGTCTTCAGCCTGTCAGGTTGCTCTCATCCAGTGATTCTGACCAACTACTCACACTGAGAGGCAACTCATGTCTTCTGTGATGACTCAGACTCCAAGTCATTCTGAATCAAGTTGTCATGTGAGGAAAGTTGGCCAAACTTGTACAAACCTTCAACATGAATTGACATGAGACATGGCTACACAGGGAATGAGTGTGCACTAGATCTTCTTATTGTTTCCTCATCAAATGAAATATTTTCTTAATTCTTTAAAAAAAACTCCATATAATGTATTTTGATCCTATTCATTCCCACCCAACACCCCAAATCCTCCTGGCTCCATTCCTATCTCTAGACTTCTTACCAACTTCAGATGCTTTTCATTTTATCTTAATAACCTACCAAGTTCAATTAGGGCTAATAATATATTCATGGGCATGTGTCTATCCTGGAATTTGATCAACCTACCAAGGACAAGACTAGTTTCTACAAATTCTCCTCCCATCAATAGTCCTCTTGGGGCCATTTTATTTATTATTAGTAGTAGCATTAGTAGTAGTAGTATTAATTTATTATTATTATCTTTGCCACTTCTATTGATGATGATGATGACATTGATGAAAAGGGCTCTAGCCTAGTCTAGCTTAAAATTCACTATGAAAAAAAGAAGAGGGAGACATTGCAGATGTGGCTGCTATGTTACAATTGTGTCAGTAGGTGGCAGAAAAGAGAAGCTATGTCTACACTCGGGTTTTGATCTATGAACATGTGAATGATTAGTAATCTTACATTTACTGAAAACAGTGAGCCTGAGAGGAGCATGAGTCTAGTGCCCAGCACCAATGCTCAGGCTCAGACAGACTCTGAGAACAGAGAACAAGCTAGAGACTAGCAGAACTCTATGTGGGAAGGCGGGCCTGGATAGGAGGGCGTTGGAGATAGATGACCTTCATATGTGGCCAATCAGGCAGATGGGCAAGAAGCGAGACAGTGATGACCACCAGGCCAGTGCCATGGAGTCTGGACAGGGAGTTAATCTGAGATGACCACCAGTCATGTACTGGGCAGGCTCGGGGGTGCAGACCATGCTCAAGATGACTCCTGCTTAGTGCCATAATATACAAGTGGGACATATACTCCAGGGACCACTCCTGAGATAACTCTAGACACTCAGAGAAACTGGGCTCCACTAAGAGGAGCAAGTAAGTGGTGGGGAAATTGAAGAGAAATGGAAACAGAAGGCTGTGAGTACAAGGAAGAAAGGAACTGGAGACTCAAGGGTAGTCACGAACAGCCTGATGTGAGTATGGTGATGCCACCTGGGAACATGGTGGGATCCTGGTCTGTGATGATGCATTGACCTGCATCATCAGGAATCTGGTACCACCAAAGGCCAGGCAAATGACTCTGGTGTGGGCTACTGCATGGGGGCATGTTGATGGCTAAAGGCTGAGTGAGCCAGTCCTGAGGACAGGAGCATTGGAGAGCTGGCTCTACTCACCTCCCATATAGTGGTGTGGATGAGAGAGAGATACACTCTGACCCTCTCCCTCCTTACCATCTATGGCAGGATGGAGATCTGGCCAAGTTGCCATGAAAGCAGGGGAGCTATCCCTGCCCCACATTCCCTTCAGCATTTCAGAGAGCATATCCTGTACCTTGACTGGATAGCACAGTAGAGCTGCCCCTGCATGAGGGGCTTGCAGTTAAGCTATCCCAGAAGGTATGAATACAGGAAAGCGAGCCCTGCTTTCTTATCTGCTGGGCTGTGGTGTAGAAAAAGGAGAGATGCCACCCTCCCCTCTCTGCTCCTCTGCCATTTATAGCAGGTGGGAGAGCTGCCCCCAACCCAGGTCATAATAGTGGGAGAACAGATCATGTTCCACACTAAATGCAACACTGGGAAGAGGGGGTTTTTCACCCTGCCTGGGCAGCAGGATAAAACTAGTCCTCATTACAGGGGTTGCTAGTGAGCTGGCCCTGGGTGTGTGAGAGTGGGTGATCTGGTAAGCCGGCCAACTAAGATACCTGTCAGGCCTCCAAGACTTTGAATTGGCTCAACCCAACACCTACCCCATTGATCAACTGCTGGTTCTATAGATACAAAACATCAGGAACTCCATGACACAGGGCAACAACAGGGTATCCCAGAAGATATCCAGTATTAGAACCTCAGATAGAGCATCAGAAGCCAGGAGAGTGTTCCAGATCAACAAGCCATTACAGTGAATATTTGTAAGCAAAAACGTATAGACAAAAGGGTATACAGTGGAACACAGTGGGACACACTACAGCTTCCACAGTACTTTTTCCATGTTGCGGGATTATAGCAAGGGTGGAGGGTAGGTACAAGGAGAGGGGAGATAAGTGGGAATGGGGTGAATGATGTGAAATTCACAAAGACCAATAACAAAATTAAAAAAATAAGGATGATCTTGTACTAGACGTTTCTGCAACCAAAACTCTAAATCAAAGATTGCAGATTGTGCAATCATGGGCACACTATATGGAATTATTGAGATGAAACCCATGGTTTTGGATATGATAGGGATGAACTAACCCAATGATGCTACATGTTCTACCTCATAATAGCTCCAATAAACACATCACCTCATTGATGAAAGCCTGATTGTGCAGACAAACAAATGTGGACAAGAGGATGTCTGGTAACACACTTCTCTGATGACTATGTAAAGCCACTGAGAGGACAATAGAAAAGGCAACATAGAATTTAACCACCCATGACAAAGGATCCTTGATGTTCAGAGTCTAGCTGTCTTTTAAGTGTATATTGCTGGATGCTTATATAGGACCGTCACAAAGTCAAGGAAGACAATATTGTGGCTTGAAGGGAAAAGGATCAGAAGCCCTTCTCATCCCTAATTAAGAAGTTATTGTTAGTTTATGGCTTTGGTCTGAGAGAGTTACAGTTTTAATTGAAGATATTGCCCCTAGAATGTCAACCCAAGCATCAGTGGATGCCCCTAAACATGTTTAGCATAAATTGGACTAGAAAGCTTTTTTAATGATATGAATTTAAGAAAAATTGAAAAGGGAGAGTGATTATGTGAACACAGTTATAAGGGATAAATATGAACAAACACATTGCATAAATGTATCAAAATTAATAGAAGTATATTAACAACAAAATACAAAATAAAATGAAATGCCTTTCTGGAATAATGATCCAGCATAAAGCAAGCAAATGAAGACTGGAGTTCTTAGTGGACACTGTGCCTAAACTGTGTGGCTCTTTGTGCCCAAGCTGATGTTATCTAGTCTGCAAAAGCTTTTCTCCAGATCTTACTTGAGTGGGCCATGCTATGAGAAACCCAGTTGTTGGGGAATATCCACCCCTGCTTTTCCATGTAGTGAATTTAATTTTCAGGCTCGGTCGCCTGAAAAGTGGCATGTGCTTCTTTCCCTTTCAGAGCTGTGAGTGTCTGCTGCCTGCTGATTGACACACTACCATGCACTCTGACCTCTGCAGCAGCCAGGCTAGTGTGTGAGATCCCTATCAATTTGCCTTATGGCAGGCAGATACCAATCTCTTTTCCATAGAGATTATTGTGCCCTTGATGGGGTAAGAAGTGTCTCTTGAGAGGTTGAGCTAAGGAGTCCCATAATTATCTCTAAACTCTGATTCATTCATCTGTGAAGGAATATAAATATATAGCCTGGCCTTGCATGGCCCTGGTGAAGTTTGAACACATTTTTGAAGATGACTGTATTAGGATTTCTTAATTTATAACCTTTCTACTCGAATGTGGTTTGGATAATTGGGATCTTTTTTCTTGGTTAAAAAAGCTTTAGATATGCCTTCATGAACAAAATCTCCTTTTAAGTAAAGGAATCACAGTTAAACACAGCAGCCACAGACACATGGCCATTATTTGTGACTTGGAATTTGTGCTTCCTTTAAAAAATGCAAAAATAACATCAACAACAACAACAAAAACAAAAACATCACCAGTAAGCAGCCAAGATCACAGTTCTCCATCACACAAAAAACAAATTGTTACACCATTACCATCTAAAATATATCTTAGAGAGCTATTCCATAATACATACCTGATCTTCTATTCCTAGATTCTACCTGCAATTGGAAGGAAAGAAAATATTTTAAAGCTTAGATCATGTTGAATATTGTCTGCTAAGGTCTTTGGTCCTTCCACTGACATATTCTAGTTGCAGTCAAGACAGAAAAGTGTAGTCAAGTGGAGACTGTTAATGGATCCATTATTCAGTGATGTAACAGAATATCTGGAGTTTGTACTTCATGAAAAAGACAATTTCACACTTTTTGTTTTTTAATTTTAATTTTTTATTATATTCAACACAATATATATTCCTATACCAACAATAAAAATGATGGGCATATTATTAAATGAACATTAAAAGATAACATCTTCTTTGTTTTGTTTTTAGTAGAGTTTAAAATCTTGGCTCTTACTATGGTACAAACCCAAAGTAAAAACCATTTTTAGACATTGGAGCTCATTGTAATAAGGCTGTACTTCAATATCCTTCATGTCTCCAAAGGATTTTACTTCCATAGTAGCTGAGGCTAAGAGTTGACATTTTTGCTGCACCAAGGAATGAATTGCAGGCACCATTATTTGAATAAGGATTTCCTGCTTTGACCATAGTTAAAGCTATTTGACTTGAGTGACTGTCATCATTCTCATCCCACAGGGAACAGGTTACATGCATTTAAGAAATGGTACTTTCACGTATTTTTTTATGCTTCAAAGGCAGATCAGGCAAACCTGTTTGGCCTCTATGGAAGATTCCCTAACCTATATAACACACCACCTGTGAAAACTTGTATTTTTCATTAAGACGTTTTCTGTTTCTGTGGTCCATGGTAGGAATAATTTGAGTATATACCCTGATGTTTGATGTGTTGAAAGAAAGCTCCAAGTGTCCAGTGTGTGCATATTCTATGTTCAGCTGGTGAGACCTTTAAAACATGAGAGGCTTTAAAATGTCATATACCTGATCAGAGTCATGATTTCATTGTGATCCCACTGAACCATAAGGGGACCATTGAAGTAAGTTTTCTGGCTGAGAGCAAGGAAAGGCCTTCTTACCATTTTCACTGGTGCTTTCTCCTTATCCACTGGTAAGGTTGACCTGTCTGGACATTCAGGCACCCAGAGAACTTCTTCCGGATACTTGGGGGACAAGAAGTGACTGTCAGCTCACAGCATTGATTATTGTTTACACTGGGCTTTACTTGATGTGGGTAAAAGTGTATGAATTTAGTTCATGTAACTAAAGCTGATTAACAAGATGGTTCTTCTGCTGCTGGACTGTTTTCCCATAAGGCAAACTAAACATAGGGAAGACCTACAGACAAACTAGGATGTACCTGTTCATGTGGAAAAGGTCTGATTCAGATGTCATACTAAGATTCAACTGCCTTTCAAGTCATATTGTATCTGAGAAGGGTTCTGTTCAGTTCTCTCCCAGTGATCTTGTCAGTCTCATGAGCTTTGTGAGTGAGAAATATTTAGAGAACACAGAAAGACCTCGTATACCCAGGACTAAGGATGGGGACATGGCTAGGATTGGGGCACGCTGTGTGGACAATGTGTTCTAGTATGTAGCATCAACAATAAAGTAACAGGTAGAAGGGATGAGAGGACACCATGAAAATTACCAAACAGGAGGAAGTGGCTAGAGAAGGATAGGGGAAAGAAGTAATAAGAGAAGCAGGGCAGTGGTGGTGCACATCTTTAATCCCAGCACTTGGGAAGCAGAGGCAGGAAGATTTCTGAGTTAAAATCCAGACTAGTCTACAGAGTGAGTTCCACGACAGCCGGTGTTATACAGAGAAACCCTGTCTCGAAAAACCAAAATAAAAATTAAAGAAAAAGAAGAAGAAGAAGAAGAAGAAGAAGAAGAAGAAGAAGAAGAAGAAGAAGAAGAAGAAGAAGAAGAAGAAGAAGAAGAAGAAGAAGAAGAAAAGTAATAAGAGGGAAGTCTGAAAGGGAGGGAGTTAGAAACAGAATCCTGTGTATCAAGCACACATGGTTCACAATCTAGTCAATAGACTGCACGTTAACCCTATAAGCATCACTGAAATTTAGTGGCAAACCAATCTGTAGAATGAGAGAATCTAGGAGAAGCAGGTATTCTTCTGAGGGTTTTAGACTATGAACCTACTGAGGAAGCTACTGTAAAGCATTTTGAGGAAAAAGACTTCTTAGATTAGAACCACATGTACACATAAGAGAAGAGATGTGTCAGACCATGCCAAGAGTGAGACATTTAAGTAGTGACAGCACACAAGACAGGCACATCCTCTGGTCAGAGAGGTGCCTGGAGGGCTGACCCTCAGGAGTCAATGTCCTTTATCTTGAGGAACATAGGCACAAATTTAAGGGAACCCTTGAATCCAGCCTGTGCATCTTGGAGGATGAACTGAGAATATCTCAAAAAGCACCAAAGATGGTCCCAAATACAGATATTTTCTCACCCATTAAGTCACAGGGTCCAAGATAGATGTCAACCTCTGATCTCCCTTGACTCAATCACTTAGTGTGCTAGTCAAAGTAAGGAGCATAGGCTGTTACAAGGTAAAGACATAATAAGGCCTTTATTTGTCAGGGCATTGCTAGTGTTGCAGTGAGGTCAGATGAGAGAATCCTGATAGTTGTTTGGCACTCTAACTTGTGGGTGTCCTTTAAAGTATGACTAAATGATCATAAGATGACCAAGAAGATACTACTACAAAAAACAAACAAACAAGGAACTATGGGGAGAGAATTAGCTTATTTTACATCATCAGGACCACAGGAGAAGTGGCCATTAGAGAGCATAGGAGAAGGCTATCCACCAGCAGAGAGATTGCCTGTACAATAGACTAAAACTCCCAAATGACCATAATGGTTTCTGGGCACTGTGATAATCTCAGTAGTCAGATGACAAGATCCAGATCCCCAAGCATGTCTGTGAGGCATTATCTTGAGGTGATAAGCTGTAGCAAACTGTGCCACTGTTAGTGACATTGTTCTTTGGGCTGAGATCCATGACTGTACAAGAAGGTGAGCTGGACACAAGCACTCCGTTTCTTTCCTTCAATCCATTGAATTGGATCTCTGCCTGAAACTCCTACATCTATGGCTCTCAGCAAATATTCACTCCATACTCAAGCTATTGTGGTGACACAGACACTCCTTTTCACTACAATCTGGGGAAGTACCTTGGATACAGCTTCCATGGAGAGCTACTAACCACAGTGGCAGGCTTGTCCATTTGATACTAACTTACATAGACTTAAAAGTGTTAAATATAAAAAACTGCCTTCAAATGACAGAGCCACAAACAAAGTATACACAAGCTGACAGGGATCACCATGATGCCTTTGAAAGAAAAGGAAAAAAACTCACAGAAACCTCCGGTCTCTCCTGCCATTTCCTTGTTTCTAGTGTTCTTTCCCAATGTGTAACACACCACTCCAGAGACCCACTCCCAAACCGTCGAACAGAAATGCTGGTATCTAATCCCAAGTCTATCTTCATTTTTGACACTTTTGATAATCACAGGGTCAATCTTGAGACAGTTGACATTAAATCCTTTTACATTACAGATGTTTGGGAACAGGTGATAGAGAGGATGGCTCACCGGTTCCTGCCTGCAGCAGGTGAAGTGACAGTGACACACACAGGACTGAACTCACTTTTCCTCTCTTTCTCATTACTCAATGAGAACAAGAGTGAGTCTAATATCCATTTTTAATTCTGTGGTTGAATTTCAACTAATGAAGTATGCAAATTAACAGTATCTACAGAAAAAGTACTAATAATAAATTCATAGTTTTACATATATCATAACAGTATCCTCTACCACTATGAAACATGATCTATTCTTTTCATTTCCACAGTACTTTCTCTTTTATTATGTGGTTTTTCTGTGCAAGTTTCATCTATGAAGTTACTTCCTTCAACATCTGTCATGGGAAGAGTCCCCTTCCGACAGAGTTTTTTCAAGATATTGGATCCTGAAATATATCCAGTTGTGTATGGGATATATACACAACAAAGACAATTATGTCAGCTTCATGGCAGAAAAAGAGGAAATCAGGAAAGGTTTTGGGTTTGTACATTCCACTTTGTGACCATTCTCCAGGCAGCAGCATCAGAGATACAGTGGTATTTTGGGAAGATCACAAAGTGCATTATACAAAGCAGCATGCATTACACTTCAATATGACAATGTTCAGAGAAGAGAACAAGGTTTCTCTCATGTTGCTAAACAGCATCAAAATCCCTCTTAAAGCAACGTAAACAAAAATTTATAGAGTCTTTCACTCCTGTGTGGTTTCACTAGGATGCTTAATAGTTGACTTCCTATGAGACTTCATTGCAAAAGATATAAGTGCAAAAGCATATATGAATAAATGTAATATACTATAGAGTGTAACTTATGTACTACATTTAATTCAAATAAATGGTGTAATATGTATAGAATATTTTATTTATATATAGTGTAATATATAATATAATTCATGGTTTCTCTCACTTCTGAGTTGTGTTTATTATGAAGCTATGCACTAAACACCCTATGACTATTCTTACTCAAAAGATATGGCACCGGGTGGTGGTGGCGCATGCCTGTAATCCCAGCACTCTGGGAGGCCAAGGCAGGCAGATTTCTAAGTACAAGGCCAGCCTGGTCTACAGAGTGAGTTCCAGTACAGCCAGGGCTGTACAGAGAAACCCTGTCTCAAAAAACCAAATCCAACCTCCCCCCCAAAAAATATGGATATGCAAGTGGATATTGCTGTGTGGTGTCTATTAAAAGATGGAAGAGTCATCTACATATGAATGAATCTAGGTACAATGAGGTTTCAGTTGGTAACACATGGGCAACAGAGAATGTATTTATTCTTACTATTTACCAAAGAAGCTGTAGGAGGGCCCTCATTAGTAGAAATATGTAGTCTTCCTATCAGAACTTCAACCTGACTGGTGACTCTCAGTGAGTTATTCACTGATCAGAAGACCACTTTGAGATAATTTCTAAAAGTTGAAAGTTACTCAAAACCTAAGTGTCACATTATGGTTGGGCTGAATAGAAGCTTTCTTTCAACCAGCCAAACCTGGACATGTCCTCATCATGAACTGACAAGAATAGCAGCCTGGTGCACTGGTAATATAATAAGCAGTGTGTGTTCACATCATTTTGTAGGTAACATCCTCATTGACTATCTGCATGGCCTTTCTTAGTTCCTGCTTAGATGTGAGTTCTGATTCCAGGGCAGTGAGAGTGCACCATACCTGGTCATGCCTCCCTCACCACTCCTACCTTCTCGTTATATTTTTAAAAATTGTTCTCGGGAAAGGTCTCTATTCTAGTCTAGCATGTAATTCACTCTACAGAAAAGAATGACCTTGAACTTATGTTTCTCCTTCCTTCACTTCCCTAGGATAAGCATTAATAGGATTGAGCCATCCTGGGCACATTTTATGAAGATCTAGGATACAAGTTTTGGTCCTGGAAATGCTAAACATGTACTGAGACAACTGGGCTGATGCTCCGGTGCATATAAATATAATAGCTCCCCTTAATCAAACTACAGATTACCAAAGTATTGAAACTGTAGTTGGACTATGCAGAAAACTCTTGAAATAATAATAAGTTATGTGGTTCACTGATGAAAATATGTATCTACTCTATATTAACACTCAGAATTTGGACACTGACCACCACTCAGAGATAAAAACTCATTGACCATAGAGTTCTGACGTTTAAAGGTATATTCACTTTGGGTGTGGCAATGTACTCCCTTAATTAATAACAGCACTCTATAGGCTCAGGCAAGTGGAGCGATGTGAGATCTGGGCCAGAAAGAAGTTACACACACACACACACACACAGGTCTCAAAAATAAAACAAAATCCCTAAAATTCACTAAATTCCCTAAAGAATGAGATAGCACTAACTAATATCTAAGTCATGACTAGAGTTCTTACTTGACCATGTGCCTAAATTGTGTTTCCCTTTGTCCATGCTAATATTGTCCAGCCCCTTCGGCCTTTCTGTAGACTTCATTACAATGAACCATGGGAAACCCAGTTGGGACATATCCATTCTTCATTCCTGTTCCCCTGTACTGAGTTTCATTTTTAGGTCCTGCCTCCTGAAAATAAATATGTGTGCTTCTATGCCTTTCAAAACTGACTGTCTACTGCCTGGAAGATGACACAATCTAGGACCTCTACCCACTCTAGCAGTCATGATAGTATTTGAGATCCTAATAGATTTGATATCTTACAGGCATATCCTAAAAACTGTAATTTTTCCATAGGGATTGTACCCTGGTGAATGCAATGACCACAGATACATCCATAAGTTTTTAGATCATAGTGTTGCAACAGACAAAACACAGAGTGTTTACAACAATTATTATCTTAGTAACTCCACAATACTTACTCTTTCTGCCTTTTTTAGAAGCCACCTGCAACTGAGAGGGGAAAAATACTTTATATTCCATAATCATGCAGGGTAATATATCCAAATGGTTTTGATTGATCCATTTATGTACTATAGTTGCAGCAAGAATGAAAAATCGCAGTTGATTGATAACTATATTCATGGATATGTTTATTTGAGGTTGCATCAAATTATTTGGGGCTCTGTACTTGTGACAAAAACTAGTATCTTTCATACATTTCCTGATTCATATATAGATCAAACAAACCTCTCTGGCCTCTAGAGGGTCCCAAAATCTAGAATTAGTGAAACTTTTAGTTTTCACTAATACATATTCGATTTCTAGTGCCCATGGTTTAGAACTAATTTGAATATATGACTCAACATTTGGTGCATTAGAAGCTTACTGTGGCTAGCATGTGGATGTTGAGTGTTCAGTTGGTTGGTCTTTAAAACACGAGGACTAGTGTAAACTGGAGAAACCCACTTGAAAGGGATTCGTTTCATAAATCTGGACATAATGTTGCACCACATTGTGTTGTATTGAATTGAGACCAAGTTAGTACAGTTTTTTCATCCCATCCTCTTCCTAAGTAAGTGCTCTAATAATACCTATGATATATCTGACTATGTCATGACTCAAATGTGATACCTACTGAAACGTAAGGGAATCACTGAGATAACCTTAACCCTCCTCAGTGGTGACTTTGCCTCATCTTCTTCTGAACTTGCACTGTCCGCAAGTTTAGGTAACACTACAGGAACGCAGAGAATAACTGTCAGATGGTGGTACTGCTCATTATTTACACTGGACTTTACTTGATGCAGATAAAAGTGCATGGACTTAGTATATGTAATTAAATGTAGTAAAAGAGATGGTTGGGATAAAGCTGGATGGTTTTCTGGGAAGGTAAATAGAAAAAAATAAAGGATTTGGAGAGAAATTGTGGGAAACAAAAGAAACTTGCCCCAAGTCCTGCCATGTTGTTTCAGAACATAATGATTTTTCTTAACCACAGCTCCCATTATTCATCCTTTGTTCTCCAGAGCATAATGGCTGTTTCTAACTACAGAATAACAAGTGGATTTGATTGGTGAGACTGTAAAACCTACATTCTGTACCAGTTTGCATTGGTCAACCTCATAAAGGAAAGCCTTTGTCCTTAAATCCTTATTGGAGGGAAAATGTAAGCCTTTATCTTTAAATCCTTATTGGAGGAAAAATGTAATGATAACAAGGCACAGATGCTTCTGGTTTGGAAGCTTTCATACTCTAATATTTTGGCTCAAGGTCACAGTTTAGCTCCCATGTCTGTTCTGTGTCCCTGATTGATCAGTAGCAGCTTGATTGCAAATCATATTTGTCATGTGCATTGACCTGGTGTCTGAATTATATTGAATCTATACAGACTGCATTACATTTGGTGCATTGCCAGGAATCCAATCACACCACCCAGGTCCTTGGTTTGTAATCATTCACATTTGGAGAATTTCTGGAGTCCTAAACCTCTAGAAGGTGGCTATCTGGGACCCAAGAAAGAAGAAACTAGACACAGTATTGCGACTAGTATCAGAGGAGGTCAGGAGACATCCTATTTCCTCTCTGGTGCCTGTTAGGGGACCACCTGATTCTAGTTCTGGGTCCTGTTGGTGGCATGTCCGAACCCCACTGTGGGGACATCTAGCATCTCTTCCATCTCATTCCCAGTTCTGATTGTGCTTAGTGTGGCAGTTTGTCTGTGTCAGTCTATCTGTGTCTGTACTTTGATGTAGTCACTTGATTGTTGCTCTCTGTTTCATATTTGGCCAAGCTTCATCTGCCAGACATTCACCCCTTGATTTAGTTTTAACTTGTTTGAGGATTTCCAGGGGAAAAAATGGCTGAATTGAAACAAAACCTGAAAATGTGGCACAGCTCTGGGAGCACTGCCCCCTTGGCCAGGAGCCCAACACAGCCACCGCATATTTGATTCTGACTGGTCTTAAATGTATGTCTTTGCTGTGGTCTGTATGTCTTGGTTATAGATTTTTGGCTTAGAAATTTTTTTGGTTAACTCTTAACTCTTATGGTTAATAGTGTGTAACATCTGTAACAAAAACTTAAAATTCAGGGTTGGACCTGCTCTAGCCAACAAAACAGGGCATGACCTGACCAAGGAAAAAGGTCTCCTGAGATATTTTAAGATTTTTGCATAATTCCTGTCTTAAAAACCAGATTTATAAATGGTAGAATTTAAAACAATTTTTTGAAGAGGTATTAAATCTCCACCTCCATGCACCAGTATACAAGAGCATACCCTGCCGGCGGGCAAAACATTATAACATCAAAGTAGTTCATTTGGTATTGATTTAAAAGACACTAAATCATTTACACTGTTAAAACTTGGTGTTATCTTCTAAACATTGTGATTATGCTTGGTATTTCCCACTTTTAAAACGGTATTTTATTTTCATATTGCAAATGCAACAAGTGAAAAATTTTAAAATTCTTTTAAAAATGTTTTGGAGTTTTAAATAAAATTAAAAACTGGTTATTTTAAAACCGTCTCTGAAAAATGTTTAAGTGTATAAGGCTAAAATTTATCAGATAATTTATTATGCTGTCTTTATCAATATATAATCTTGATAAATAGATAAATACAAGACTAAAAATTGGAGCAATAGCTACACACCAGAAACTGAAAAATTCCTGTCTTACTATGCAATAAGACAATGGCCTTAAGCAGTCTGACAAAGAACTGGAACAGATTCTCAACGCTTTGGAGGTTAAAGACCTTTTCTTACAGGGGTAAGCTAGGATTACCTGCAAATTTGTTTTATGATTAGGATCACAACAACATAAAAAATCCATATTAAAGGATTAGAACAATTAAAAAATGAGAATCTGACTTAGCATATATCTCTACTGACCTAAAGTCTGTTCAGGTTAACAGAGACTCATTTAAAGATGCATGTCTAACCTCCTTGTTTTTTACTAGCACTGTTAAGCTTTAGCTATTTGTCACTGCATCATGAAAAGATCTATAATGTTCTTTGTAAGGATCAAGAAACTTCCCAGTCTCTACATTTAAAAGTCTTATATTGGTACTAAAAGAGTCTCACTTTAGAAAGTCATTTTTATAAATATTTTAAGTGGTCATTTATAATGTATTTCCAAATTATTTAGATCTCTACTGGTGATTTCATTTGCTCATGGGTTGCTATAACAAATATTCTTTTTTTTTTAATTTTTTTACTTCTATTTTCTTCTTTTATATATATATTTTATTTACAATTCAAATGATTTCCCCCCTTTCTGGTCCCCCACTCCCCAAAAGTCACATGAGCCCCCTTCCGTCCCCCAGTTCTCCCATCTACCCCTTCCCACTTCCCTGTTCTGGTTTTGCCCTATACTGCTACACTGAGTCTTTCCAGAACCAGGAGCCACTCCTCGATTCTTCTTATACCTCCTATGATGTGTGGATTATGTTTTGGGTATTCCAATTTTCTAGGTTAATATCCACTTATTAGTGAGTGTATACCATGATTGATCTTTTGAGACTGGGTTACCTCACTTAGTATGATGTTCTCCAGCTCCATGCATTTGCCTAAGAATTTCATGAATTCATTGTTTCTAATGGCTACATTGTGTATATATACCACATTTTTTGCATCCATTCTTCTGTTGAGGGATACCTGGGTTCTTTCCAGCTTCTGGCTATTATCAATAGGGCTACTATGAACATAGTGGAGCATGTATCCATACTACATGCTGGGGAATTCTCTGGGTATGTGCCCAGGAGTGGTATAGCAGGATCTTCTGGAAGTGAGGTGCCCAGTTTTCTGAGGAACCACCAGACTGATTTCCAGAGTGGTTGTACCAATTTGCAACCCCACCTATAGTGGAGGAGTGTTCCTCTTTCTCCACAACCTTGCCAACACCTGCTGTCTCCTGAGTTTTTAATCTTAGCCATTCTGACTGGTGTAAGGTGAAATCTCAGGGTTGTTTTGATTTGCATTTCCCTGATGACTAATGAAGTTGAGCATTTTTAAAGATGCTTCTCCCCCATCCGAAGTTCTTCAGGTAAGAATTCTTTAACTCCGTACCCCATTTTTAATAGGGTTAAAATAGGTTAATTTGGTTTTCTGGAGTCTAACTTATGAGTTCTTTGTATATTTTGGATATTAGCCCTCTATCTGATATAGGGTTGGTGAAGATCTTTTCCCAATTTGTTGGTTGCCTATTTGTCCTTTTGATGGTGTCCTTTGCTTTACAGAAACTTTGTAATTTTATGGGGTTCCATTTGTCAATTCTTGTGGTGGCGTACGCCGGTAGAATTTGCTGAAGGAGGCAGAGGCAGGAGGATCACGAGTTCGAGGCCAGCCTGGGCTACCATGCAGTTCTTAACACTATTGCTCAGTAGTATTGCTTGAGGTCAGGGATACTGATTCCTCCAGAATTTCTTTTGTTGTTGAGAATAGTTTTAGCTATGCTGGGTTTTTTGTTATTCCAGATGAATTTGAGAATTGCTCTTTCTAACTCTATGAAGAATTGAGTTGAGATTTTGATGAATATTGCGTTGAATCTGTATATTGCTTTTGGCAAAATGGCTATTTTAACTATATTAATCTTGCCGATCAATGAGCATGGGCGGTTTTTCCATTTTTTGAGGTCTTCTTCTATTTCCTTCTTCAGAGTCTTTTTTTAATATTTTTTTCTTCTTTTTTTTCTTCTTTTTTTAATATTTTTATTTTCTATATTCTTTGTTTACATTCCAAATGATTTCCCATTTTCCGGGAAACAGGAAATCATTTGGAATGTAAACAAAGAATATAGAAAATAAAATTGTACCATCTTACAGCCCCACCAGCAGTGGAAGAGTGTTCCTCTTTCTTCACATCCTCGCCAACACCTGCTGTCTCCTGAGTTTTTGACCTTAGCCATTCTGACTGGTGTAAGGTGAAATCTCAGGGTTGTTTTGATCTGCATTTCCCTAATGACTAATGATGTTGAGCACTTAAGGTGCCTCTCGGCCATCCGAATTTCTTCAGGTGAAAATTCTTTGTTAAGATCTGTACCCCATTTTTAATAGGGTTATTTGCTTCCCTGGGGTCTAACTTCTTGAGTTCTTTGTATATATTGGATATTAGCCCTCTATCAGTTATGGGGTTTGTGAATATCCTTTCCCAATTTGATGGTTGCCATTTTGTCCTTTTAACAGTGTCCTTTGCCTTACAGAAACTTTGTAATTTTATGAGGTCCCATTTGTCAATTCTTGATCTTAAAGCATAAGCTATTGGTGATCTGTTTTTCCCCTGTGCCCATGTCCTCAAGGGTTTTCCCCAGTTTCTTTTCTATTAGTTTCAGTGTGTCTGGTTTTACATGGAGGTCCTTGATCCACTTGGAGTGAAGTTTAGTACATGGAGATAAGAATGGATCAATTCGCATTCTTCTGCATGCTGACCTCCAATTGATCCAGCACCATTTGTTGAAAAGGCTATCTTTTTTCCACTGGATGTTTTGGACTCCTTTGTGGAAGATCAAGTGACCATAGGTGTGTGGATTCATTTCTGGATCTTCAATTCTATTCCATTGGTCCACTTGTCTGTCACTGTGCCAATACCATGCAGTTTTTAACACTATTGCTCTGTAGTATTGCATGAAGTCAGGGATACTGATTCCGCCAGAATTTCTTTTGTTGTTGAGAATAGTTTTAGCTATCCTGGGTTTCTTGTTATTCCAGATGAATTTGAGAATTGCTTTTCCTAACTCTGTGAAGAACTGAGTTGGGATTTTGATGGGGATTGCATTGAATCTGTAGATCACTTTTGGCAAGATGGCCATTTTAACTATATTAATCCTGCCAATTCACGAGCATTGCAGATTTTTCCATTTTCTGAGGTCTTCGATTTCCTTCTTCAGAGACCTGAAGTTCTTGTCATATAGATCTTTCACTTGTTTGGTTAGAGTCACACCAAGATACTTTATATTGTTTGTGGCTATTTTGAAGGGTGTCATTTCCCTAACTTCTTTCTCAGTCTGCTTATCCTTTGAGTATAGGAAGGCAACTGATTTGCTTGAGTTGATTTTATAACCAGCCACTTTGCTGAAGTTGTTTATCAGCTGTAGGAGTTCTCTGGTGGAGGTTTTCGGGTCACTTAAGTAGACTATCATGTCATCTGCAAATAGTGATAGTTTGACTTCTTCCTTTCCAATTTGTATCCCCTTGACCTCCTTATGTTGTCTAATTGCTCTAACTAGAATTTCAAGTACTATATTGAAAAGATATGGAGAGAGAGGACAGCCTTGTCTAGTCCCTGATTTTAGTGGGATTGCTTCAAGTTTCTCTCCATTTAGTTTGATGTTGGCTACTGGTTTGTTGTATATTGCTTTAAGGATGTTTAGGTATGGGCCTTGAATTCCTGTTCTTTCCAATACTTTTAGCATGAAAGGATACTGGATTTTGTCAAATGCTTTTTCTGCATCTAATGAGATGATCATATGGTTTTTTTCTTTGAGTTTGTTTATGTAGTGGATAGCATTAATGGATTTCCTTATATTGAACCATCCCTGCATCCCTGGGATGAAGCCTACTTGATCATGTTTGATGATCATTTTGATGTGTTCCTGGATTCAGTTGGCAAGAATTTTATTAAGTATTTTTGCATCAGTATTCATAAGAGAAATTGGCCTGAAGTTATCTTTCTTTGTTGGATCTTTGTGTGGTTTTGGTATCAGCGTAATTGTGGCTTCATAGAACGAATTGGGTAGAGTTCCTTCTGTTTCTATTTTGTAGAATAGTTTGAAGACTATTGGTGTTAGGTCTTCTATGAAGGTCTGATAGAACTCTGCACTGAAGCCATCTGGTCCCGTGCTTTTTTTGGTTGGGAGACTTTCTATCACCCTTTTTATTTCTTCAGGTGTTATGGGACTGTTTAGTTGATCTATTTGTTCCTGTATTCGTTTTGGAGTCGGATATCTGTCTAGGAAACTGTCCATTTCTTCCAGATTCTCCAGTTGAGTATAGGCTTTTGTAGTAGGATCTAATGATTTTTTTAATTTCCTCATTTTCTGTTGTTATATCTCCCATTTCATTTCTAAGTTTGTTAATCTGGATACTGTCTCTGTGTCCTTTGGTTAGTCTGGCTAAGGGTTTATCTATCTTGTTGATTTTCTCAAAGAACCAGCTCCTGGTTTTGTTAATTCTTTGTATGGTTCTCTTTGTTTCTACTTGATTGATTTTGGACCTCAGTTTGATGATTTCCTGCCTTCTACTCCTCCTGGGTGAAATAGCTTCTTTTTGTTTCTGGGCTTTCAGGTGTGTCATTAAGCTGTTTGTGTATGCTCTCTCCATTTACTTTTTGGAGGCACTCAGGGCTATGAGTTTTCCTCTTAGCTCTGCTTTCATTGTGTCCCATAGGTTTGGGTATGTTGTGTCTTCATTTTCATTATGGTCTAAAAAGTCTTTAATTTCTTTCTTTATTTCTTCCTTGACCAAGCTATCATTGAGTAGAATATTGTTCAATTTCCACGTGTATATGGGTTTTCTGTTGTTTTTGTTGCTATTGAAGACCACTTTTAATCCATAGTGATCTGATAGGAGGCATGGGATTAGTTCGATCTTCTTATATTTGTTGAGGTCTGTCTTGTGACCAATTAATTATATGGTCGATTTTGGAGAAGGTACCATGAGGTGCTGAAAAAAAGGTATATTCTTTTGCTTTAGGATAGAATGATCTATATATATCTGTTAAATCTAATTGGTCCAAAGCTTCAATAGTTTCACTGTGTCCATGTTTAGTTTCGGTTTTCCTGAATGGTCCATTGAGGAAAGTGCATTGTTGAAGTCACCCACAATTAATGTGTTAGATGCAATGTGTGCTTTGAGCTTTAATAAAGTTTCTTTTATGAATGAGGGTGCCCTTGCATTTGGAGCATTTATGTTCAGGATTGAGCGTTCTTCTTGTTGTATTTTACCTTTGACCAACAAGAAGTGTCCCTCAGAGTCTCTTTTGATGACTTTGGGTTGAAAGTCAATTTTATCTGATATTAAAATGGCGTTTCCTGAAACCATTTGCTTGTAAAATTGTCTTCCAGCCTTTTACTCTAAGGCAGAGTTTGTCTTTGACCCTTAGGTGTGTTTCCTGTAAGCAGCAAAATGTAGGGTCCTGTTTATGTATCCATTCGGTTAGTCTATGTCTTTTTATTGGGGCATTGAGTCCATTGATGTTAAGAGATAATAAGGAATAGTGATTGTTACTTCCTGTCATTTTTGACGTTATTTTTTAAATTTGATTGGTTAACTTCTTTTGGGTTTGATGAAAGGTTACTTTCTTGCTTTTTCCAGGGTGAAGTTTCCCTCCTTGTATTGGTGTTTTCCTCCTATTATCCTTTGTAGGGCTGGGTTTGTGGATAGATATTGGGTAAACTTGGTTTTGTCATGAAATTATCTTAGTTTCTCCATCTATGGTGATTGAGAGTTTTGCTGGATATAGTCGTTTTGGCTGGCATTTGTGTTCTCTTAGAGTCTGCATGAGATCTTCCCAGGATCTTTTAGCTTTCATAGTCTCAGGGGAAAAGTCTGCTGTGATTCTGATAGGTCTTCCTTTATATGTTACTTGGCCTTTTTCTCTTACTGCCTTTAATATTCTTTCTTTGTTTAGTACATTTGGTGTTTTGATTATTATGTGACAGGAAGTATTTCTGTTCTGGTCCAGTGTGTTTGGAGTTCTGTAGGCTTCTTGTATATTCATGGGCATCTCTTTCTTTAGGTTAGGGAAGTTTTCTTCCATAATTTTATTGAAGATATTTGCTGGCCATTTAAGTTGTAAATCTTCACTCTCATCTATGCCTATAATCCTTAGGTTTGGTCTTCTCATTGTGTCCTGGATTTCCTGGATATTTTGGGTTACAAGTTTTTTGCATTTTGCATTTTCTTTAACTGTTGAGTCCATGGTTTCTATGGAATCTTCAGCATCTGAGATTTTTTCTTCTATTTCTTGTATTCTGTTGTTGATATTTGCATCTCTGTCCCCTGATTTCTTCCCAAGGCTTTCTATCTCCAAAGTTGTCTCCTTTTGAGTTTTCTTAGTTGTTTCTACTTCTGATTTTAGATCCTGGATGGTTTTGCTTAGCTCATTCACTTGCTTGTTTGTGCTTTCCTGTAATTCTTTTGATCCATTTTCTCCTGAATTTCTTTAATGTCCTTCATGTGTTCCTCTACCAGCATCATGACCAGTGATTTTAAATCCAAATCTTGTTTTGCTGGTTTGAGGTGGTATCCAGGACATGCAGTTAAAGGAGAATTGGGTTTAGATGTTGCCATATTGCCTTGATTTTGTTAGTGACGTTCCTGCGTTTGCCTTTTTCCATCTAATTCTCACTGGTGTTAGTTGGTCTTGTCAATGCTGGACTCACCAGTGCAAGCTGCCTCTTCCCAGGTGGCCTCTGGTGCACAGCTTACCTCCTGCACTGCCTGGAGACCGGGTGCTGTTCCCCAGTCTGTTCAGATCCCAAAGCAGACACCTGAAGGCTCCTGCTGGGGCCTGCTGGATTCACCAGAGCACACTGACTCCTCCCAGCCGGCCTCCCGGAAGCCCCTCTTGCCTCTTGCAGGACCTGGAGATGTGGTGTTGCTGTCCAGGCTGATCCGGATCCGGAAGCGGAGAGATCTGAGGGCCCTAGCCAGAGGCCTCAGGACTGGAACCTAAGCTCCCAGTCACCAGAGCAAGCTGTGCGCTCCCAGACTGCCTCCGGGTGCACACCAGGTCTCCTGCACTTCCTGCAGACCAAGTGCTGTGGCCCAGGCTGTTCAGATGCTGAAGCAGACACCTGAAGGCTCCTGCAGGGGCCCGCTGGATTCACCAGAGCACACTGACTTCTCCCAGCTGGCCTCCCGGAGGCCCCTCTTGCCTCTTGCAGGACCTGGAGATGTGGTGTTGCACCCAGGCTCTATTTTCTATATTCTTTGTTTACATTCTAGAAGCCCTTCCCTTTCCCAGTACCCTTCCCCATATGTTCCATAAGTCCTCTTCTCTCCATCCACTCTCCTGTCTTTCCCCCTCCCTTTTCTCTGTCCTGATACTCCCCTACTATGCTGGATCAAGCCTTTCCAGGATTAGGGCCCTCTTCTTCCTTCTTCATGGGAATCATTTGATATGCTAATTGTATCTTCAGTATTCAGAGCTTCAGGGCTAATTAATATCAACTTATCAATGACTGCATTCCATGTGTATTCTTTTGTGATTGCATTACCTTGCTTAGGATGATATTTTCCAGTTCCAACCATTTGCCTAAAAAATTCATGAATTCATTGTTTTTCATTGCTGAATAGTACTCCATTGTGTATATATACCACATTTTCTGTATCCATTCCTCCACTGAGGGATATCTGGGTTCTTTCCAGCTTCTGGCTATTGTACATAAGGCTGCTATGAACATAGTGGAACATGTGTCCTTACTGCATGCCAGGGAATCCTCTGGGTATATGCCCAGGAGAGGTATAGCAGGGTCCTCCAGAAGTGTCATGTCCAGTTTTCTGAGGAACTGCCAGACTGATTTCCATAGTAGTTGTACCATCTTACAATCCCACCAGCAGTGAAGGAGTGTTCCTCTTTCTCTACAACCTCGCCAACACCTGCTGTCTCCTGAGTTTTTAACCTTAGCCATTCTGACTGGTGTGAGGTGAAATCTCAGGGTTGTTTTGATCTGCATTTCCCTAATGGCTAATGATGTTGAGCATTTCTTAAGGAGATTCTCTGCCATCCAAATTTCTTCAGGCGAAAATTCTTTGTTTAGGTCTGTAACCCATTTTTAATAGGGTTATTTGCTTCCCTGGTGTCTAACTTCTTGAGTTCTTTGTATATATTGGATATTAGCCCTCTATCTGATTTAGGGTTGGTGAAGATCTTTTCCCAATTTGTTGATTGCTGTTTTGTCCTTTTGACGGTGTCCTTTGCCTTACAGAAACTTTGTAATTTTATGAGATCCCATTTATCAATTCTTGATCTTAGAGCATAAGCTATTGGTGTTCTGTTCAGGAACTTTTCCCCTGTGCCTATGTCCTCAAGGGTTTTCCCCGGTTTCTTTTCTATTAGTTTCAGTGTGTCTGATTTTACATGGAGGTCCTTGATCCACTTGGAGTTTAACTCAGCACAAGGAGATAAGAATGGATCAATTCGCATTCTCCTGCATGCTGACCTCCAGTTGAGCAAGCACCATTTGTTGAAAAGGCTATCTTTTTAGAAAGTCATTTTTATTGTAAATTGTTAAGAATAATTTAAAAAATACAAGTTAATAGTTACCTCATAAATAATGAAATTCATTTAGATGTTCACAACTACATTTGTAATCATGCTACATACTGATATAATTCATTAAAGAAATAAACATATTTAGCCTCCCGTTTTATATCTTTGGAGCATAGTCTAAAGCAAATAAGTAAACACAAGCATTATTTGACCTATATATGTTCGGTAGATACCAGCTCTCAAGCCTGTCAGAGATCTGCTGAATATGGCATTTAAGATGTTAAAATTTTTTATTTTCTATATTATCTGTTTACATTCCAAATGATTTCCCCTTTCCAGGTTTCCCCCTCTCCATAAGTCCCATAAGCCCTCTTTACTCCGCCCATTCCCCAATCAATCCCCTCCCACTTCTCTGTCCTGGCAATCCCCTACCTTGCTGCATCAAGCCTTTCCAGGACCAGAGGTCTCTCCTTCCTTCCGTCTTGGGCATCATTTGATGTGTGAATTGTGTCTTGGATATCCAGAGCTTCTGGGCTAATATCCACTTATCAGTGACTGCATTCCATGTGTGTTCTTTTGTGAATGGGTTACCTTGCTTAGGATGATATTTTCCAGATCAAACCATTTGCCTAAGAATTTCATGAATTCATTGTTTTTAATTGCTGAGTAGTATTCCATTGTGTAAATATACCACATTTTCTGTATTCATCCCTCCATTGAAGGACATCTGGGTTCTTTCCAGCTTCTGGCTATTATAAATAAGGTTCCTATGAACATAGTGGAGCATGTGTCCTTAGTGCATGCTAGGGAATCCTCTGGGTATATAGCAGGGTCCTACAGAAGTGTCATGCCTGGTTTTCTGAGGAACCGCCAGAGTGGTTGTACCAGCTTGCAATCCCACCAGCAGTGGAGGAGTGTTCCTTTTTCTCCACATCCTCACCAACACCTCTGTCTCCTGAGTTTTTAATCTTTGTCATTCTGACTGGTGTGAGGTAAAATCTCAGGGTTGTTTTGATTTGCCTCTCCATAATGACTAATGATGTTGAATATTTCTTAAGGTGCTTCTCAGCCATTTAAAATAGACTCCAGAGAGCCAAATAACACTATTAAAAATGGGGTACAGAGTTTAAATTTATGTGACAGAGATTCTCAGATCCTAGCAATGACCTCCCACGGTCTCCAAGAAGATAATGGACACAGCAGCAAAAGACTCTACCTGTGTTGTGGTAATGCTAGCCATGGGGAGAGACCACCCCAGTGCCTTGGATGGTGCTAGGGCCCAGCCTGAGCTATGGGCAAGCAGGATACCAACGAGGAAGTAAGGTCAGTCCCCAATGTTCATCCTCTGCAACCTATCAGATAAGCAAGGCCTACAAATTGAAGACTAATGCTGCCCTGGGATACACTCAACTTAGCTATGGACACCTCATGATCCCAGTTGGGGTGACCATCTATACAGTGGGTGACTCTCAGCCATTTTAAATGATACATAGTGAACTGGATTATACTTCCTGCCATAATTCATACTTCCCATCTCCGAGGGCATTGGTGACTAGGCTTAACTGTAGATATGCCAGTTCGGCAACATGAAGCAACCAGCTCTTCTCCCACAATTTCAACCACCTTATTAGTCCATTTCACATGTAAAAACTAAGTGAGGATTTTCCTAGATCTACAAGGTCTCTCAATAAGAAAAGGAAAAGAGTAGATATAAGGGAATAAGTAGATGGAAAGGAGAAGGTTAAAGTCTAGGCAATTCTGAGGATTTAAGAAAGTGGTCTAATGTATAAAAAAAAAGTCAGAGGATGTGAAAGCTTAAGTAATTCAGAGGGGCCAGGCGATGGTGGCACACACTTGGAATGCCAGCACCCTAGGAGTCCGAGGCAGGTAGATTTCTTAGTTTGAGGCCAGCCTGGTCTACAGAGTAACTTCTAAGACAGCCAGGGATATACAGAGAAACCATGTCTCAAGAAAACCAAATCCAAGAAACAAAAAACAAAAAACAAAAACAAAAACAAAAAACAAAGTAACTTCTGAGGGTTTAAGGAAGTAATTTAAGATATATAAGAACTTCAAGTCTCTGAAGAAAGAAGTTGAGGAACTTATCAGAAGCTGGAAAGACCTCTCTTGCCCATGAATTGGTAGGATTAACACAGTGTAAATGGCAATCTTACCAAAAAAATTTACAGATTCAATGCAATTCCCATCAAAATTTCAACACAATTACTCATAGATCTTGAAAGAATAGTTCTCAACTGAATATGATAAAATAAAAAACCCAGGATAGCTAAAATGATCCCAAACAATAAAAGAATGTCTGAAGATATCTCTTTCCCTGACTTCAAGCTATATTGCAGAGCAATGGTAATAAAAACTGCAAGGTATTAGTATAGAAACAGACAGGTTGATCAATGGAATTTATTCACAGACCCAAAAATAAGACCACCTACCTATGGACACTTGATTTATGACAAAGAAAGCAAAACCATACAATGAAACAGGGAGAGCATCGTCAATAAGTGGTGCTAGCCTAACTGGATATTCACATATAGAAGAATGTAAATAAGCCCTTATATATCACCCTGTACAAAGCTCAAGTCCAAATGGATCATAGACCTCAACATAAAACCAAACACAGTTAATCTACTAGAACTAAAGTGGTGAAAACCCTTGAACTCCTCAGTACTGAGGACAACTTCCAGAACAGAATACCAGTGGCTCAGGCAATATTGTCAAGAATTAATAATGGGACCTCATGAAATTGAAAAGCATCTATAAGGCAAAAGGCACTGTCAGCAGAACAAATTGGCAGCCTACAGATTGGAAAAAATACTTCACCACTCCTACCATCTACCAGATGGCTGATATGTACAATATATAAAGAACTCAAGAAGCTCAACCCCGACAATCCAAATAACCCAATTTAAAAATGGGATACAGGGCTAGAGAGTGGCTCAGCAGTTAAGAGCACTGGCTGCTCTTCCAGAGGTCCTGAGTTCAATTCCCAGCAACTACATAGTAACTCACAACCATCTGTAATGGAATCTGATATTCTCTTCTGGTGTGCATGAAGACAATGTACTCATATACATAAAATAAATCAAAACAAATCTTTAAAAACATTAAAATGGGATACAGAGCTAAGCAGAGAATTTTCAACAGAGGAATCTTGAACGACCTAAAAGCACCTAAAGAAATGTCCAGCCGGGCGGTGGTGGCACACACTTGTAATCCCAGCACTCTGGGAG
Organism: Apodemus sylvaticus; assembly: GCF_947179515.1. NCBI lineage: Eukaryota > Metazoa > Chordata > Mammalia > Rodentia > Muridae > Apodemus > Apodemus sylvaticus. The sequence continues at coordinate 35,828,166 of NC_067478.1, forward strand.
GCAGAGGCAGGCAGATTTCTGAGTTCGAGGCCAGCCTGGTCTACAGAGTGAGTTCCAGGACAGCCAGGAGCCAGGGCTACACAGAGAAACCCTGTCTCAAAAACCAAAAAAAAAAAAAAAAAAAAAAAAAAAAAAAAAAAAAAAAAGAAGAAAGAAAGAAAGAAAGAAAGAAAGAAAGAAAGAAAGAAAGAAAGAAAGAAAGAAAGAAAGAAAGAAATGTCCAGTGTCCTTAGTCATAAGGGTGGGAGTGACTTTGAAAGAAGGAAAAGATCAACTCTGAGAAACCTCCTGCCCCTCCTGCCATTTCCTTGTTTCTACTGTTCTTTCCCAATATGTAACACACCACTCCAGGTACCAACTAACGAGGGGTCACATAATAGAGAGGGTGGCTCACCTGGTCCGGCCTGCAGCAGGTGAAGTGACAGTGATGCAGACAGGACTGAGCTCACTTTTCCTCTTTCTTACTACTCAATGAGAACAGTGAGTCATATCCATTTTTAAATTCTGTGGTTGATTTTAATATAATGAAGCATGCAAATTAATATCCTCTACAAAAGAAAATGTTACTAAGCTGCTCATTTTTGTTTTCCTTGTATTATACCTTATGTTCTACAACAACTTTACATAATTTAATAAAATTATTCTATTTCCTCAGTACCTTTTATTTTACTTTGTGGTTTTTCTTTAGATGTGGAAGCCTGGGCTTCAGGTTCTTCAGCATCCCGGGGAACAACCGCCTTTTTCTGATGGATATTTCTCAAGATTTTAAATACTTGGAATGCATTAACAACAGAGCAAGTTATCTCAGCTTCATGGCACAAACAAAACAAAAACACACCAAAAAAATAAACAAAAGAAAACCAGTAATGATTCTAAGTTTGTACATTCCTTCTCATGAATGTTCCTTGGAAACATCACCACAGTTACAGTGGTGCTTTTGAAAGATCACTAAGTACACTGTGCACACCAGCATGCATTACACTGATGGAATAGGTAAGTCATAACTTCATGTCAATGGAGAGATATGGAAAAAGAATATCTCTCTTAGAGCCACATAAAAACTTAAATTTATCCACTCTCAGTTCTGAGTGGTGATCACTACAATGGTATATAGTTGATATCTATGAGTCTTAATTCAAAACATGTGGATATACAATCACACACACACACAAACACACACACACACATACACACACACACACACACACACACACACACACACAGCTAGCCCTCAAGGAAAAGCACATAGAATTAGCCCTCAAGGAAAAGCACATAATTGCTTTGTGGTGACTCTTAAATGACAGAAGAACCACCTACATATGACTGAATCTAGGAAGCATGAGGTTTCAGTTGATAACACATGGGCACTGGAGAATATATTTATTTTCACTCTTTACTTAAGAAGCTGTAGGATGGCCCTAGCTTAGTAGAAGAAATATGTGTATTCCTCTCAGGACTTCAACCTGACTGGTGACTTTCAGTGAGTGATTTGCTGATCAGAAGACCACTTTGAGATATTTTCTAAAAATGCTGTTTGAAAACCTAAGTGTCACACTATGGTTGGAGTGAATAGAAACTTCCTCTCACCTAGCCAAATCTAGACATGTCCTCATCATGAATTGACAAGAACAGCAGCCTGGTGCACTGATAATAAAATAAGCAGTGTGTGTTCACATCATTTTGTAGGTAACGTCCTCATTGACTATCTGCATGGCCTTTCTTAGTTCCTGCTTAGATATGGGCAGTGAGAGTGCACCATACCTGCTCATGCCTCCCTCACCAATCCTAACTTCTCACTATATTTTTAAAAATTGTTTTCAGGAAAGGTCTCTATTCTAGTCTAGCATGTAATTCACTCTACAGAAAAGAATGACCTTGAACTTACGTTTCTCCTTCCTTCACTTCTCTAGGATAAGCAGTAGGATTGAGCCATCCTGGGCACACTTTATGTAGAACAAGGATACAAATTTTGGGTCCTGGACATGCTAAGCATATACAGAGCCAACTGGACTGAAGCTCAAGTCCATATTCTCACACTTGTTTCCCTTAATCAAACCACAAGATGGCAATGTGCTAACACTATAGATAAACTATGCAAAAAACACTTGAAGTAATGATATTGAGCCATGTGTTTCACTGCTGAAAACATCTCCTCAGTATTCACACTTAAAATGTGAAAAATGACACTACTGAGAGGAAAGCCTCCTGAAGCCTGGAATGTACCTCACTTTTGTATGTGTACTCCATGGATGTGGTAGTGGACTCCCTTTATAACAGTACACTATAGTCAGAGGCAGATGGAACTATGCAAGGTCCAGGTCATAAAGATAGATAGACAGATAGATAGATAGATAGATAGATAGATAGATAGATAGATAGATGGATGGATGGATGGATGCATGGATGCATGGATGGGTGGGTAGATAGATAGATAGATAGATAGATAGATAGATAGATAGATAGATAGATAGATAGAGTTTCAGTAGAGTCATAGATATACAGTGAAATTATGTCTCAAAAAGAAAAAAATAAAACCAAAACCAAAAATGCTATATTCTTAAAAAAAATTATACAGCATCTAGTTGGTGACTGGAGTTCTTAGTGAAAATTGGCCTTAGTTGTTTTGTTCTTTGTTTTCATAGGAGACAGCTTTGGAGATAGAAAGCCTTGGGAAGAAATCAGGGGACAGAGATGCAAATATCAACAACAGAATACAAGAGATAGAAGAAAGAATCTCAGATGCTGAAGACTCCATAGAAACCATGGATTCAACAGTTAAAGAAAATGCAACATGCAAAAAGCTTGTAACCCAAAATATCCAGGAAATCCAGGACACAATGAGAAGACCAAACCTAAGGATTATAGGCATAGATGAGAGTGAAGATTTACAACTTAAAGGGCCAGCAAATATCTTCAATAAAATTATGGAAGAAAACTTCCCTAACCTAAAGAGAGAGATGCCCATGAATATACAAGAAGCCTACAGAACTCCAAACAGACTGGACCAGAACAGAAATACTTCCCGTCACATAATAATCAAAACACCAAATGTTCTAAACAAAGAAAGAATACTAAAGGCAGTAAGAGAAAAAGGCCAAGTAACATATAAAGGAAGACCTATCAGAATCACAACAGACTTTTCACCTGAGACGATGAAGGCTAGAAGGTCTTGGGCAGATCTCATGCAGACTCTAAGAGAACACAAATGCCAACCAAAACTACTATATCCAGCAAAACTCTCAATCACCATAGATGGAGAAACTAAGATATTTCACGACAAAACCAAGTTTACCCAATATCTATCCACAAACCCAGCCCTAAAAAGGATAATAGGAGGACAACACCAATACAAGGAGGGAAACTTCACCCTGGAAAAAGCAACATAGTAACCTTTCATCAAACCCAAAAGAAGTTAAGCAATCAAATTTTAAAAATAACGTCAAAAATGATAGGAAGTAACAATCACTATTCCATAATATCTCTTAACATCAATGGACTCAATGCCCCAATAAAAAGAAACAGACTAACTGACTGGATATGTAAACAGGACCCTACATTTTGATGCTTACAGGAAACACACCTCAGGGTCAAAGACAAACACTACCTTAGAGTAAAAGGCTGGAAGACAATTTTACAAGCAAATGGTCTCAGGAAACGCCATTTTAATATCAGATAAAATTGACTTTCAACACAAAGTCATCAAAAGAGACTCTGAGGGACACTTCTTGCTGGTCAAAGGAAAAATACAAAAAGAAGAACTGTCAATCCTGAACATCTATGCCCCAAATGCAAGGGCACCCTCTTTCATAAAAGAAACTTTATTAAAACTAAAAGCACACATTGCACCTAACACAATAATTGTGGGTGACTTCAACACTGCACTTTCCTCAATGGACCGATCAGAAAAACAGAAACTAAACAGGGACACAATGAAACTAATTGAAGCTTGGGACCAATTAGATTTAACAGATATATATAGAACATTCTATCCTAAAACAAAAGAATATACCTTTTTCTCAGCACCTCATGGTACCTTCTCCAAAATCGACCATATAATTGGTCACAAGACAGACCTCAACAAATATAAGAAGATAGAACTAATCCCATGCCTCCTATCTGATCACTATGGAGTAAAAGTGGTCTTCAACAGCAACAGAAATAACAGAAAACCCACATACACGTGGAAACTGAACAATACTCTACTCAATGATACCTTAGTCAAGGAAGAAATAAAGAAAGAAATTAAAGACCTTTTAGAACACAATGAAAATGAAAACACAACATACCCAAATCTATGGGACACAATGAAAGCAGTGCTAAGAGGAAAACTCATAGCCCTGAGTGCCTCCAAAAAGAAAATGGAGAGAGCATACATTACCAGCTTAATGACACACCTGAAAGCCCTAGAACAAAAAGAAGCTATTTCACCCAGGAGGAGTAGAAGGCAGGAAATCATCAAACTCAGGGCCGAAATCAATCAAGTAGAAACAAAGAGAACCATACAAAAAATCAACAAAACCAGGAGCTGGTTCTTTGAGAAAATCAACAAGATAGATAAACCCTTAGCCAGACTGACCAAAGGGCACAGAGAAAATATCCAAATTAATAAACTTAGAAATGAAAAGGGAGATATAACAACGGAAACTGAGGAAATCCAAAAATCATCAGATCCTATTACAAGAGCCTGTACTCAACACAACTGGAGAATCTGGAGGAAATGGACAATTTCCTTGACAGATACCAAATACCAAAATTAAATCAGGACCAACTAGACCATCTAAACAGTCCCATAGATCCTAAAGAAATAGATGGAGTCATAGAAAGTCTTCCAACCAAAAAAAAGCACAGGACCAGATGGCTTCAGTGCAGAATTCTACCAGACCTTCAAAGAAGAGTTAACACCAATACTCTTCAAACTATTCCAGAAAATAGAAACAGAAGGAACACTACCCAATTCCTTCTACGAAGCGACAATTACGCTGATACCAAAGCCACAAAAAGATCCAACAAAGAAAGAGAACTTCAGACCAATTTCCCTTATGAACATCGATGCAAAAATACTCAATAAATTTCTTGCCAACCGAATCCAAGAACACATCAAAACGATCATCCACCATGATCAAGTAGGCTTTATCCCGGGAATGCAGGGTTGGTTCAATATACGGAAATCCATCAATACAATACACTTGAAGCAATCCCACTGAAATCAGGGACCAGACAAGGCTGCCCCCTTTCTCCTTATCTTTTCAATATTGTACTTGAGGTACTAGCTCGGGCAATTCTACAACATAAGGAGGTCAAAGGGATACAAATTGGAAAGGAAGAAGTCAAACTATCATTATTTGCAGACGACATGATCGTCTACCTAAGTGACCCAAAAAAACTCCACTAGTGAGCTCCTACAGCTGATAAACAACTTCAGCAAAGTGGCAGGTTATAAAATCGACTCAAGCAAATCAGTGGCCTTCCAATACTCAAAGGATAAGCAGGCTGAGAAAGAAATTAGGGAAATGACCCCCTTCACAATAGCCACAAACAGTATAAAGTATCTTGGGGTGACTCTTACCAAACATGTGAAAGATCTGTATGACAAGAACTTCAAGACTCTGAAGAAGGAAATGGAAGAAGACCTCAAAAAATGGGAAAACCTCCCATGCTCATGGATTGGTAGAATCAATATAGTTAAAATGGCCATTTTGCCAAAAGCAATATACAGATTCAATGCAATACCCATCAAAATCCCAACTCAATTCTTCACAGAGTTAGAAAGAGCAATTTTTAAATTCATCTGGAACAACAAAAAACCCAGGATAGCTAAAACTATTCTCAGCAACAAAAGAAATTCTGGGGGAATCAGTATCCCTGACCTCAAGCAATACTACAGAGCAATAGTGTTAAAAACTGCATGGTATTGGTACAGTGACAGGCAGTAGGATCAATGGAACAGGATTGAAGATCCAGAAATGAACCCACACACCTATGGCCACTTGATCCTTGACAAAGAGGCTGAAAACATCCAATGGAAAAAAGATAGCCTTTTCAACAAATGGTGCTGGTTCAACTGGAGGTCAGCATGCAGAAGAATGCAAATTGATCCATCCTTGTCTCCATGTACTAAGCTCAAATCCAAATGGATCAAGGACCTCCACATAAAGCCAGACACTCTGAAGCTACTAGAAAAGAAACTGGGGAAGACCCTTGAGGACATCGGTACAGGGAGAAAGTTTCTGAACAGAACACCAGTTGTGTATGCTCTAAGAGCAAGAATTGACAAATGGGACCTCATAAAATTACAAAGTTTCTGTAAGGCAAAGGACACCATCAAGAGGACAAATCGGCAACCAACAAATTGGGAAAAGATCTTCACCAATCCTACATCAGATAGAGGGCTAATATCCAATATATATAAAAAACTCAAGAAGTTAGACTCCAGAAATCCGAACAACCCTATTAAAAAATGGGGTACAGATTTAAACAAAGAATTCTCACCTGAAGAACTTCGGATGGCACAGAAGCATCTTAAAAAATGCTCAACTTCATTAGTCAGTAAAGAAATGCAAATCAAAACAACCCTAAGATTTCATCTTACACCAGTCAGAATGGCTAAGATTAAAAATTCAGGAGACAGCAAGTGTTGGAGAGGCTGTGGAGAAAGATGAACACTCCTCCACTGCTGGTGGGGTTGCAAATTGGTACAACCACTCTGGAAATCAGTCTGGCGGTTCCTCCGAAAACTGGGCACCTCACTTCCAGAAGATCCTGCTATACCACTCCTGGGCATATACCCAGAAGACTCCCCACCATGTAATAAGGATACATGCTCTACTATGTTCATAGCAGCCCTATTTATAATTGCCAGATGCTGGGAAGAACCCAGGTATCCCTCAACAGAAGAGTGGATGCAAAAAATGTGGTATATCTACACAATGGAGTACTATTCAGCCATTAGAAACAATGAATTCATGAAATTCTTAGGCGAATGGATGGAGCTAGAGAACATCATACTAAGTGAGGTAACCCAGACTCAAAAGGTGAATCATGGTATGCACTCACTAATAAGTGGATATTAACCTAGAAAACTGAAATACCCAAAACATAATCCACACATCAAATGAGGTACAAGAAGAAAGGAGGAGTGGCCCCTGGTTCTAGAAAGACTCAGTGAAACAGTATAACGGGGAAGTGGGAAGGGGTGGGTGGGAGGACAGGGGAAGAGAAGGGGGGTTACGGGACTTTCGGGGAGTGGGGGGGCTAGAAAAGGAGAAATCATTTGAAATGTAAATAAATTATATCAAATAAAAAAAAAAGAATTTCAACAGTCTTCTGTGGTCAGGGAACCTTTTCCATATCTTTTTCTCACTCCACCAATTGCCTTAAGTCTGGACCCAACAAATAGCTGGTCTTCGTTGAATGGTTGGAATATACTAAAGTCAAATCTAGGTTCAACTATATTTTGATTTTATACTTCTGAAATATTCGTCCAAGAGAAGCTACCTTTAACTTTAAAAAATTGTGGCTTTACATAATATATTTTGGAGAGTTTCCAAAAAGTTATATTTTAAGGCTAGATGAAAGAGAAAAAGAAAAATCCCACATACATAGTACCATTAAAAAAAAAAGAAGTTTATGTATCAGTAAAGTGCAAAAGGTCTAGGGCAGCAATGTGGATAAGAAGCAAGTAGCTGCCCAGGAAACATATCTGAAGGCATCGAAAATATCATCCACTATGACTATAGTTTGTGGGTCTTCATTCTTGGTTAAGTTGATATGTAGAATTTTGTATAAAATAGACCCTACATCAATACACTCTGAGTAGGTCCATCATAATATGTGGAAACTGAAAACAATATGTTTGTTATATCAGTCTATAATTACACACTAAAGATAATGTACCAGGACTGTGTTGTCTATTAGATAGATAGATAGATGATAGATACAAAGATAGACAGAGAGATATCTATACCACCAATACCACCACCAACAAAAAAATCTTACAAATAGTTTTCAGTCCAGAAAAAAACTATAGTATATTATACATAGTCCAAGAATTTACTGAATGAAATAATTAGAATAGGTTGGGTACTTCCTGAACAAACTATGATGGTCCTACACTGAGGCCATGCAATAGTTCTGAAGCTCTGAGTTGTGTCCACTGTGAATTAAGTGGGACACGCTGACTGAAGAGATAGAGGTGATGGAGGAAGAATTGCCAATGTTTCCATATTTTAGAAGTCCTTTGGCCTAGGGTCTGGGATTTATCGTAGCATGCTTGCCTGGGGTCAATGTCAGCAGCACAAATATAGAATGAAAACAACTGTGGCCTGGCCAAGCCTTTCTTTGTGGTTATTTTATCCAGAGGCTTCTATTAAAGAAGCATGAAAGCCTAACCAAGCCTGAAGGAACCTCTTGTGACCACCATGAGAACAAGAATAATTTGTACCATCTCAATAATGAATTAATTTTTTTGCTATCAATCTTTTATTAATGTGCAAATCCTTGTGTATTTCATTGCACTTGCAAATGTACTCCTATGTTCAGTTATCTATGCTTATAGTAAGCCACCCTCTTAATACACAAGGTTTAAAATAGTGTGTGTGTGTGTGTGTGTGTGTGTGTGTGTGTGTGTTTGTGTGTGTGTTTCTCATGGCCCTGACATTTTGACAGGATTCAATAGTGCTAACTGCTATTTGTTTCTTAATGTCTAGGATTTGGCTGAAGTGACTCTAAACAGTTTGGGCTCTTTTGTATTCTGAACAAGAGGAAGCAATAGATGTAGAAAACAAAAGAACAGAAAGAACTCCAAGGCTGAACTGCATCCCGAATCCAGAGTGATACAAGATTCAGCACAACATAAGTAACTTTCTTTTTTTTTTTTTAAAGATAGATATATTCATTACTTACATTACATATATACTTAGATATATTTATTATTTACATTTCAAATGATTTTCCCTTTCCTGGTTCCCTCCTCCCCAAAATTCACATAAGCTTTCCCTGTTCCCCAATCAACCCCCTCCCACTTCCCTGTCCTGGTATTCCCCTACAATGCTGCATCAAGCCTTTCCAGGACCAGGTCTCTCCTTCCTTCTTCTTGGGCATCATTTGATATGTGCATTGTGTCTTGGGTATTCGGAGATTCTGGGCTGATATCCACTTATCAGGGAGTGCATGCCATGTGTGTTCTTTTGTGATTGGGTTACCTCACTCAGGATGATATTTTCCAATTTTACCCACTTGCCTAAAAATTTGATGAATTCATTGTTTTTAATAGCTGAGTAGTATTCTGTAGTGTAAATATACCACATTTTCTGTATCCATTCCTCCATTGAGGGACATCTGCGTTATTTCTAGCTTCTGGCTATTATAAATAAGTCTATGAACATAGTGGAGCATGTGTCCTTATTACAAGCCGGGGACTCCTCTGGGTATATGCCCAGGAGTGGTATAATGGGGTCCTCCGGTAGTATCATGCCCAGTTTTCTGAGGAACCGCCAGACTGATTTCCAGAGTGGTTGTATCAGCTTGCAATCCCACCAGCAGTGGAGGAGTGTTCCTCTTTGTCCACATCCTCGCCAACACCTGCTCTTTCCTGAGTTTTTAATCTTAGCCATTCTGACTGGTGTGAAGTGAAATCTCAGGGTTGTTTTTTATTTGCATTTTCCTAATGACTAAGGATGTTGAACATTTCTTTAGGTGCTTTTCAGACATTCGATATTCCTCAGGTGAAAATTCTTTGTTTAGCTCTGTACCCCATTTTTAATATGGCTCTCTGGAGTCTAACTTCTGAGTTCTTTGTATATATTGGATATTAGCCCTCTGTCGGATATAGAGTTGGTAAAGATCTTTTCCCTTTGTTGGTTGCCTTTTTGTCCCATTGACAGTGTCCTTTGCCTTACAGAAACTTTGTAATTTTATGAGGTCCCATTTGTCAATTCTTGATCTTAGAGCATAAGCTACTGGTATTCTGTTGAGGAAAATTGCCCCTGTGCCCATATGTCCAAAGCTCTTCCCCAGTTTCTTTTCTGTTAGTTTCAGTGTAACTGGTTTTATGTGGAGGTTCTAAATCCACTTGGACTTGTGCTTCATACAGGGAGATAAGAATGGGTCAATTTGAGCCAGGCATGTGGCACACGCCTGTAATCCCAGCACTTGGGAAGCAGAGGCAGGCAGATTTCTGAGTTCGAGGCTAGCCTGGTCTACAGAGTGAGTTCCAGGACAGCCAAGGCTACACAGAGAAACCATGTCTCACCCTCCCCCCAAAAAAAAGAATGGGTCAATTTGCATCCTTCTATATGTTGACTGCCAGTTGACCCAGCATCATTTGTTGAAAATGCAGTCTTTTTTCCACTGAATGCTGTTAGATCCCTTGTCAAAGATCAAGTGACCATAGGTGTGAGGGTTCATTTCTGGGTCCTCAATTCTATTCCTTTGATCTACCTGCCTGTCTCTGTACTAATACCATGTAGTGTTTTTTTTTTTTTTTTTTTTTTTTTTTTTTTTTTTTTTTTTTTTTTTTTATCACTATTGCTCTGTAGCTATATTTGGATTTAAAACCATAGCTCATGATGCTGATAGAGGGCTTCAAGCAGGACATAAATAACTCATTTAATGGAATATGGGAGATCACAAGTAACAGGGAGAAGCCCTTAAAGAACTACAGGAAAGCACAACAAAACAGGTGAAGGAATTGAACAAAACCATTCAGGATCTAAAAATGGAGGTAGAAACAATAAAGAAATCACAAAGGGAAACAACTCTGGACATAGACAACCTAGAAAAGAGGCCAGGAGTCATGGATATAAGTATTAACAAGCGAATACAAGAGATAGAATAGAGAATCTCAGATGCAGAAGATACCATGGAAGACATTGAAACAACAGTCAGAGAATATGAAAAATACAAAAAGCACCTAACAGAACATCCAGGAAATCCAGGACAAAATAAGAAGACCAACCCTAAGGATTATAGGTATAGAAGAGAGTGAAGATTTCCAACTTAAAGTGCCCGTAAATGTTTTCAACAAAATTATAAAAGAAAACTTTTCTAACCTAAAGAAAGAGATGCTCATGAACATAAAAGAATCCTACAGAACTCCAAATAGTTTGGACTAGAAAAGACATTCCTCTTGTCACATAATAATTAAAACACTAAATGTGATAAAAAAGGAAAGAATATTAAAAGCAGTATGGGGAAAAGGTCAAGTAACATATAAAGGAAGACCTATCAGAATTATACCAGACTTCTGGCCAGAGACTATGAAAGCCAGAAGATCATGGGTAGATGTCATACAGACCCTAAGGGAACCCAAATGCTAACCCAAGCTACTATACCCCGCAAAACTCTCAATTACCATATGGAGAAGCCAAAGTATTCCATGACAAAAAATAATTTGCACAATATCTTTCCACAAATCCAGCCCTCCAAAGGATAATGAATGGAAAACACCAACAAAATGAGGGAAACTACACACTAGAAAAAGCAAGAAATTAACCATATTTTAACAAAATAAAAAGAGAGACACAAATATAGCTCCACTTATAATAACAAAAGTATCAGGAAGCAACAATTGCTTCTCCTTAATATCTCTAAATATCAATGGACTCAACTTTCCAATAAAAAAGACATAGACTAACAGACTGGATACATAAGCAGGACCCAACATTTTGCTGCATGCAGGAAACCCACTTCAGGCACAAAGACAGATACTACCTCAGTCAATGTCTGTTGAAGATGACAGAAGCATAAGCTAACCTCCTGTCAGCTGTATTCTAGAAATTCCAGGTATGCCACAAAACCTGCACAATTATGTGTTTATACTTAACCAGGCCATATATGGTGGATATGATCCTATGAGACTCTCTCTTCAATATTTGTATGAGTTCTTCTCAGGATCTATGGGATGGAAGCTTGGTCTCCAGTATAGCACTGTTGAGAGCCTATGGCAAGTAGTCAAATCATTCGTCTACCTCTGAAATGGATTAATACTATAGAAAAAGAGTGGGCATGATATGGCAGGAGTAAGTTAATTCCTGTTGGATTGTGTAATTAGAAGTGGGCATACCTGCCCTGGACTTGTATGACTTTTTCACATGCCTGGTACCCTTTCTGATTTTCTGTGAATGTGTTAGAAGAGCACTCTTCCTAGGATATTAGCCAGCACAATACTATGTAGACATTTTAGCCATTAGAATCATGAGTCAAATACCATTTTTCTTTCTATATTGTCCCAACATAAAGTACTAAGAAATAAAACAGAAATAATCAGTCTTCTCCATCATGAAAGTACCAGAATAATGATCAAGAGCTGTTAGTGCCTGTGTTTCTCAATCTGTGAAGCTGGTAAAACTGAATAAAGTCTGGGGCTGGGGAGAGGGCTCCGTGGTTAAGAGCTTTTGCTCTTCTTACAGAAGACCCTAGTTTAGTTCCCTGTATCTGTGTGGTGCCTTATAGCAATCCTTAAAAATCAGTTCCAGGGATCTGGCACCCTTTTTTTTTTTTTGCCTCCACAGGCATATGGAACACACACAGTACACATACATATATGCAGGCAAACCATTCATATGCATAAAACAAAAATAATAAATAACTATTCAAAATTAAAAAGTCCATCTGCAGAAAGGAGAAGAGATTGCTGGCAAGACTCCTAGAGGTTTACTTGTCCTAAGTTTGGTGTTCCCTCTCATATTTAGGTGACGAAACATCTCAGAGTCCTTCCAGTACATTCTTTTGTCATTGCTGAGTAACCAGATCAAATCAAGTATAACAGATTCAAATTCAGTGCTATTGGAAGAATAAGCTTTGCCTCTATTGAGGAAAATCTTGAGAGATAGAACACACAATGTGAAAAACACATTGCTCACTGTGGAACATCAAGATGAGAGCAGTGTGCTGGGTATGTAAGTTGGCAGTGTTTTCTCCATCTAATCCCCCTGCTCTCTTCTATTGGTGAATAGACTGGAACTGCACCTGGAATTGAAATTCTGTATGGCTGGGTAGCAGTTCACTTAGCATTCCCTTCTTTTCCTATGATCACAACAAAAGACAACAAATCCTTACTTTTTTTAACCTCTCTACTGAGACATCTTGATTAACAAGATAGTTTAGCAATCATCTCATGTTTAAAAAAGAATTAATTCGCCCTTGATTTGTACCCTCCTGTAACTTCACCACATTCTAATACTTGTCCCAAGAATTTTCTCTTTCTCTTTTCTCTTTTCTTTCTTTTCTTTTCTTTTCTTTTCTTTTCTTTTCTTTTCTTTTCTTTTCTTTTCTTTCTTTCTTTCTCTCTCTCTCTCTTTTTTCGAGACAGGGTTTCTCTGTGTAGCTTTGGCTGTCCTGGAACTCACTCTGTAGACCAGGCTAGCCTCAAACTCAGAAATCTGCCTGCCTCTGCCTCCCAAGTGCTGGGATTAAAGGCTTGCACCACCATCGCCTGGCTAGAATTTTCTATATTATTAAATCCTTATGGCCTATTTCCTTTAAATTCACAGTCTGATGGCTTTATACTCACCTAATACTAAAACTCTGCTCAGGAAGATGTGGCTGGTTAATAGTGAAGTGAGTGGCAAAAAGGAAAGTTGTGAACTTCTATCAATGCAGATGAAACTCTCATCTAAAACTTGGGGTTGGAAAACTGAGATGGAGAGTTAAGTCTCAAAAATAGAATTCTTCTCCAGCGCCCCTGGTTCTGGAAAGACTCAATGCAACAGTATAAGGGAATACCAGAACAGGGAAGAGGGAAGGAGTAGATGGAGGAACAGGGGGAGGCAAGTGGGCTTATGGGACTTGCAGGGAGTGGGGACCCAGAAAAGGGGAAATCATTTGATATGTAAATAAAGAATACATCAAATTAAAAATAAATAAATAAATATAAAAGAATATCCATGATGAGAAGAAGGCTCTGGAAGAAACAATCCCCATGTGGACACAGTAGGATGAGTAAATATAAAATATTATTCAGCCCATTATATCCATTTATTAAGTGAATGTCTTAAAATGCAGATATTTGAAAACCAGCCTTTCTCCTGTGTTATTGCCCAACAGAATGTTCAAAATCCAAGTGGAAAGTTAAGATAGTTCTGTACTGTGTGTGATGCTCCACTCATTGGAAGACTTCAGGCATCTCTGTCTCTTGCCATAGAAATATAAATAGCAATAAATTAAAAAAAAAAAAGAATTCTCCTCCGGCTAGATTAAGGACCACAGCTATTTGTTTTTTCCTGCCATGATATTCCAAAGAAAATTCCAATCTTTAGGGAACCATTATTTTAATGATCTGATAGCCAAAGGGAAAGACATAAGTTGTTTTATTTAGAATATTTCTATTCTTGCCATTACAGTTACACATAAAGCCATTGGGAGACATTTATCTATCTAGTGAAAGGTAACATCCAAAGGAAATCCCCTTCCTTTGTCATTTCAGGCACCAACCCAAGTTGTAGGTAGATTTAACAGCCATATGTTTCCATCATTAGAAAATCTTGGGGGGGGGGGTTCAGAACCATGTCTTTCCGCTTCCCATTTCTCATGCCACTTTAGGTATTACATATTTTTAAGGAGTGGGGGTTGAACATAAAGCAGAAGTCCTAAACACTTGGCCAAGCCTCCCACTGAGGGGAAATTTTGTTCCTTAGAACTGAGTTTCACTTGAAGATCATAGTTTAGATGGGAAGAATTAATGATGAGAGGCAAATTCTATCATTTCATTATAGTGACTATTTTAATCTGTCATACTTGGAAACTATGGAGGAAGGAAAAAGTGTAAGGGCTGAAGGCAATGGTTCCAAATGCATAAAGCATCTACTTCTATAGTTATCCTGGCATGTATGAAATGTTATGAAGAGATACTTGTTTTCCTCCCTTTGGTACTGGACAGCTTAGACAGTGGATGCCAAGACTCTCAAGGAACAAGCTAGGACCCTTGGGCAAATCAGGAGGACTAATTTTTTGGCATGAGACTTACACCCTATCTTATCACTTTGCAGGAGAGACTGAAGCTCAGAAGGAGGAAATAACTTGACCAGCACTGCGCAGCCATAGATACTTGACTTTGTTTAAATTAAACCTCACAGGATTCTGAGGATGGTCTCTGTGGAGGAGTCAACAGACCTTTGTTCCTCTTCCCAATGTACCGCCACATACAGCATCAACTGGCCTTCATAGGGTGCCATCTTGTGTTGCTCAATGGGAATGCAGAAGAGAATTCAGGGGAACCTTCATGGAAAGCAGGCCAGTGGAGCTGAAGCTGAAAAAAAAAAGAATTTACTAATCTTTCTTTCTACGTTTTACTATTAATTGTGTTGAGGTTTGGTCTGTTGCTACATATTGTAGTGATAAATACTGGTTCTCATTGTGGAGGATGGCAAGTTGTATCTGAAGTTTACTGACAGGGAAGTATAAATTTAAAATTTTCGTGTCTTTTTTTGGGTGGGGGAAGTAAAGGATCAAAGGAGGTGTAGAAACCTCCAATTAATTTTTACTGCAACAGTCATGTCTTTAATTGAACTATTGAGAACAGGTAGACAATCAAGACTGGTTGGGGCTGTCTTGGTTACTTTTCTATTTTTGTGATAAAACACAAAGACCAAGCCAACTTCTAAAAGAAAATATTTAACTTTGAGGATGAAGTTTCAGAGAGTTAGAATCTATGGTCATCATGGCAGGGAGCAAAGCAGCAGACAGGAAAAATGGCACTGGAGCAGTAGCGGAAAGCTCACATTTTGGTGTGTGTGTGTGTGAGAGAGAGAGAGAGAGAGAGAGAGAGAGAGAGAGAGAGAGAGAGAGAGAGAGAGAGAGAAAGAGAGAGAGAGAGAGGGGTCTTCTGTGAAGTAGGCATTTAGACAGGGTTTTTTTTTTTAGAATACTATCAACAGATGAGAGAACACATTAAGTTTGTAACTGATCATTTTTAGAAAACACTGGCATTTATAATAACCCACACTGTAGTCCTGACCTTGTATGAACAGACTTGCCTAAGTAGCAGATGTTGGGTGTCATGTTATGGATTATGAGTTCACTATGCAAGTTCTGTGATTTATTGCTGACCCATATCTAGTTATATTCAGGCCTGAGTGCTGAATGCCAGTATACATTGAGAGTTTACTCAAGATTAGACGTGTAAAGTACTGATGTCAGAGAATACTATTGGAATTTCGTATAATGGGGAACTGTTGCGACACACAAGGTATTACGAGACATTAAGTGTCTTTGCTTCAACTTGACTGGTTAATATTTCTCAAAATATTTTGTTTAAATATTTATAACTGCTGTATTATTAGAATTATGTTTTAGTATATATAATTAATATATAACAAATATATAATAATATGTAAACATTATACATTAATTTATAAATATTTAATATATTACTTATATATAAATTAATTATTATCAGTTAATTAATTTATAAATAATTTATATAATGTATAAAGAATAATAATAAATGTATAATTTTTCTTTTTTTTTATTCCATATAGTTTTTATTTACATTTCAAATGATTTCCCCTTTTCTAGCCCCCCACTCCCCGAAAGTCCCATAAGCCCCTTTCTCTTCCCCTGTCCTCCCACCCACCCCTTCCCACTTCCCCGTTCTGGTTTTGCCGAATACTGCTTCACTGAGTCTTTCCAGAACAAGGGGCCACTCTTCCTTTCTTCTTGTACCTCATTTGATGTGTGGATTATGTTTTGGGTATTCCAGTTTTCTAGGTTAATATCCACTTATTAGTGAGTGCATACCATGATTCACCTTTTGAGTCTGGGTTACCTCACTTAGTATGATGTTCTCTAGCTCCATCCATTTGCCTAAGAATTTCATGAATTCATTGTTTCTAATGGCTGAATAGTACTCCATTGTGTAGATGTACCACATTTTTTGCATCCACTCTTCTGTTGAGGGATACCTGGGTTCTTTCCAGCATCTGGCAATTATAAATAGGGCTGCTATGAACATAGTAGAGCATGTATCCTTATTACATGGTGGGGAATCCTCTGGGTATATGCCCAGGAGTGGTATAGCAGGATCTTCTGGAAGTGAGGTGCCCAGTTTTCGGAGGAACCGCCAGACTGATTTCCAGAGTGGTTGTACCAATTTGCAACCCCACCAGCAGTAGAGGAGTGTTCCTCTTTCTCCACACCCTCTCCAACACCTGCTATCTCCTGAATTTTTAATCTTAGCCATTCTGACTGGTGTAAGGTGAAATCTCAGGGTTATTTTGATTTGCATTTCCCTAATGGCTAATGAAGTTGAGCATTTTTTAAGATGCTTCTCCGCCATCCGATGTTCTTCAGGTGAGAATTCTTTGTTTAACTCTGTACCCCATTTTTAATAGGGTTGTTTGGTTTTCTGGAGTCTAACTTCTTGAGTTCTTTATATATATTGGATATTAGCTCTCTATCTGATGTAGGATTGGTGAAGATCTTTTCCCAATTTGTTGGTTGCCTATTTGTCTTCTTGATGGTGTCCTTTGCCTTACAGAAACTTTGTAATTTTATCTCAGAGAATACTATTGGAATTTCGTATAATGGGGAACTGTTGCGACATACAACATTGTCTTTGCTTCAACTTGACTGGTTAATATTTCTCAAAATATTTTGTTTAAATATTTATAACTGCCGTATTATTAGAATTATGTTTTAGTATATATAATTAATGTATAACAAATATATAATAACGTGTAAACATTGTTTATACATTAATTTATAAACATTTAATATATTACTTATATATAAATTAATTATTATAAGTTAATTAATTTAGAAATAATTTATATAATTTATAAAGAATAATACATAAATATATAATTATTATATATTATATATTTTAGTCTACAAAGTATTTTGAATTTAGGATTTAATATGTGTGTTTGTACATATACATGTTTCTATATATGTGTTTATATATGTTTGTATTTCCTCCCTCAAGATTGTGCTTCATAGACATCTCTATATGTAAATACTATTACACTATTTTATAAACATACCAAGAAATAACTAAGATTCTGTGTATTTAAAGTATTGATCTCAGAAACTTGGAGAGGCTTCACAGTAGTAGGAATAAATTATGTTATAAATCTTACAGTATAATGTGTGCCCATTTTCATTTTTCACAAATATTCCCTGTCATTTTCTTACTAGGTATACTTTATTCACTAAAATGTAGGTGCGTCTTTTCCATATATGTGAAATGCTATAGTTTGGGTTGTGCATATTCCATACTGAACAACTGAAATATACAATTTATCATTTATTCTGAATTTTATGTATCACAAATAGGTAATATTTTGACACACATCTCTTTGGAGTTAGGTATCATCCAATACAGTGATTATTTTATTCTGAATGAGTGATCACTATTTCAACAAACAAAGTATAGAATTAGATTAATTAGACAGACGAATTAACTAGAGAGTCAGTAACTATTTACAGTAACCAATGACCATAAAGTGTTCATATGTGGTGAACAGAAAGAATAGTATGCAGAAGTTCTTCTGTGCATGTAGAAACATGGTGCTGAAAAGATGTATTAATTCTTACTGCTGATTTCAGGTATGATATGGTTTATTTATCCTGACACTCTTTCAGAGAGCTATAGCTGTCTTGATGAACTGGCCAAAACCTAAATGTAAAGAAGTTCATATTTGTGAAAAGCTAATTAACCAAGATGGTAGGTTTCCAGTGTACATGTCTGGATGTCTCAAGTCTGTAGAAGTCCTAGGCATTATTTATTTTATGACATAGAATACATGGTAACTTTATCACAGGACAGATACTGCTACATTCACTGTCACATTTCAACCTAGTCATTGGAAGGAAGTTCCAGCACTACTTGTCAGCACACTGCTACTTAGGGCTGGGACACTCATCCTCAAACCTGTCCTAAATCCAACTACAAATGGGCATACCTTTAATTGATACCTGATGGGGATACAAATGTAACTCTCAAAAGCACAGAGACCTTGTGAACCACACACACTGGGAGAGCGACACATTAATACTCAGAATGTCTACCCGGTTTTTAGAGGCCCCATTACCCTTGGAGCAACTCTCACCTAGAGCTGAGCTAAAGGACTTGAATGGCTGGCGGGATCCAGTTACTCTTCTTACCCATTACTGCTCTTTTTAATCTGGATGCCACAACACACAGGGGTACAAATGTGCAGGGTAAAGAGAGACTAGAAGGAAAAACGGGACACGTGGTATTTATTATTGTTTTCTAGGAGTCAATAAATTATTGAATGTCAAAGGATGAAAGGATCAGCATAGTTACACCATGTCCTTTATACTAAATTCACTTCCCCAGTAAAATGTATGTGTTAAAAAGCTAAAATTTTATGTTCTTAATGATGAATGTAGAACCAGAATGTGTCAACTGGTAGAGGTTGGAATATGCTTGTGAGATATGATGGAGAGATTTTTCAGTTTTTCTGAGCTTCAAAGTGCTTAAAGGAAATGACGATCATATTTGGTTTAATCATGACATTTATTTTAATGAGGAGAGTGAGATGTCTTGATAGTATAGGTAGTTGTCATTGGATCTGATAGTCTGATTCTAATCCCAGAACTCCACATAATGGAAGGGGAAAACTAGATACCATCAGAGCCTTCTGATGTGCTCCCTCCCAAACTTAATGCATGCATAAAATTTTTGAAACATGCATGTAGTAATTATGTATTGAAGCATGCTCTTAGGTTGCTTTATATTCCCATCCTATCGACAGCAAAAGAAAAAAGAAAAAAAAAAAAGCTTTTTAGTTTTCTAATCTTTGCCTATACTTACCATCAGGGAAGAAAGCCCAGTAGTAGCCTAATTCCATGTACTGACTCAGTACCCTTTTATCCATCAAAGATGCTTATGTAAATAAGTTGTGCCATGAGCTGACAGTTACTTTCTGTCCCTCTAGTTCTACCTGTGCATACAACTGCCACACCCTCCTCAAGTGTTGAAGAAAAACACCCAAAATCCTCGTCGAAGGTAAGAAGCCTTTTCTTTATGCAAGAAAAAAGTCACTTTAATGATTCCCTCATGTTTTTATGGCTATCACACTTGAAAAATAAAGTCGATAAGGTGTATCATTAGCAAGCATTAAATAGTGTATTTAGGAAGAGAAGGAAATGGAATTATATCAGATTGGTGATTTAATAGAACTATGTCAGGTAGTGACTTTGAGTCCCTTTCTGACAGGCTGTCTTCTGGACAGTAGTATATGTAAATTTTAGTCAGAATGTGACAGGCATATCGTTCAAGTAGTCTTGAATGTTTATGTAAAAGTTAACTCCTTTTATGACTTCTAGAACCTGCAGTTTATGTTCCCCAAAGATGGATGTGGGGGAAGCATCATATGTCTTAGCATGGCACATTAAGGTGCCAAGAACTTAAGATATAAGGGTGCATGCAAATGATTGGAGTGTGTCATAAAAGGGGGAAGTATCACTAGATGTTAGCTTCACCATATTGTAATGTAGCTCAGCTAACCTTCAGTAGAAGCCAATGCATAGGGTTGCCTGATGTGGCATTTAGTCAGCAAATGTGGGAACCACACTAGTTTTTGTCACAAAGTAGACATCTGGAGGTATTCTGTGTCAGAATCACATAATATACTAATACAGAACATTTCACCTGATTATCTATTAGTCAGTAAGAGTCAGTAGATTAGTAAGAGACTAGATTAGCTCGCCAGTCTTTGGTGCAATTATGCCCTTCACAGAGGTGAACCAAAGAGTTGTACAAACAGAATTCAGCATAATCTAAGTCTCTTAAATGTTTTCTTTCCTCTGTGTTGCAGGTGGAATCTAGAAAAGGCCGGAACAGTATGTATTCTTCAGTCTCTGAAGATGTGTTAATTGTGTTAATACTAGTTGTCTTTTGTCTGGTTGCAAATCAGCATGTATTGATTGAATATTGGATGTTTATTCAAAAAAAGTGATGCCTCAAGTGAGAAATGGTTGCCATGTGTCTATAGCTGCTACATCTAGCTGTGACCTCTTTAATTTGGTGTTTTGTGCACTAGGCTGCATCTAAACCTATCATATCTACATAGATATCCAAGTTACTCAACCCAATAACCAGGGAAAAGGTTTTGAAAAAAATTAGGATATACAATTTACTTATGTGTTTAAAGTTCACCACAGTCATATGTGGTGGGTTGATTTGTATTTTCTAGATAGATGAATTAACCAAGATAAATAGTTAGTGATAGAAAATTTTAGATATGCAGAACAACAACTAGATTTAACACCATTGAGGGCATAAAAAACTCAGGGAAGATTTTCCAGTTTCCAACATCTGCCTGCAATAACTCAAAGCTACAGGAATTTCAAACACTGTCATGGCTACCACAGTTCTCAGAAGGTCTGGGCAGTGTAATTCACCTGCCTGCAGACATTAACAAGTATAAAAACAAAGTCCATGTTTTGGTGCAGATTACTGATTCTATGCTGACCATTACATTGAAATTGGTTAGATGTGTATGACCTGGGTTCATGCTGGACTTGGTTGATTCCTTACAGTAAAACCTGGTGAAAAGCTTTAAAGGGTTGACAATATTAGCATGAAAACAAAGAACAAAACAACTAAGGCAGATTTTCACTAAGAACTCCAGTCACCACCTAGAGGCTGTATAATTTTTTTCCCATTCATTTTTTTTATTCGATATAATTTATTTACATTTCAAATGATTTCCCCTTTTCTAGCCCCCCCCACTCCCCGAAAGTCCCGTAAGCCCCCTTCTCTTCCGCTGTCCACCCACCCACCCCTTCCCACTTCCCCGTTATACTGTTTCACTGAGTCTTTCCAGAACCAGGGGCCACTCCTCCTTTCTTCTTGTACCTCATTTGATGTGTGGATTATGTTTTGGGTATTCCAGTTTTCTAGGTTAATATCCACTTATTAGTGAGTGCATACCATGATTCACCTTTTGAGTCTGGGTTACCTCACTTAGTATGATGTTCTCTAGCTCCATCCATTTGCCTAAGAATTTCATGAATTCATTGTTTCTAATGGCTGAATAGTACTCCATTGTGTAGATATACCACATTTTTTGCATCCACTCTTCTGTTGAGGGATACCTGGGTTCTTTCCAGCATCTGGCAATTATAAATAGGGCTGCTATGAACATAGTAGAGCATGTATCCTTATTACATGGTGGGGAGTCTTCTGGGTATATGCCCAGGAGTGGTATAGCAGGATCTTCTGGAAGTGAGGTGCCCACTTTTCGGAGGAACCGCCAGACTGCTTTCCAGAGTGGTTGTACCAATTTGCAACCCCACCAGCAGTAGAGGAGTGTTCCTCTTTCTCCACACCCTCTCCAACACCTGCTGTCTCCTGAATTTTTAATCTTAGCAATTCTGACTGGTGTAAGATGAAATCTTAGGGTTGTTTTGATTTGCATTTCCCTAATGACTAATGAAGTTTAGAATTTTTTAAGATGGTTCTCCGCCATCCGAAGTTCTTCAGGTGAGAATTCTTTGTTTAACTCTGTACCCCATTTTTTAATAGGGTTGTTTGGTTTTCTGGAGTCTAACTTCTTAAGTTCTTTATATATATTGGATATTAGCCCTCTATCTGATGTAGGATTGGTGAAGATCTTTTCCCAATTTGTTGGTTGCCGATTTGTCCTCTTGATGGTGTCCTTTGCCTTACAGAAACTTTGTAATTTTATGAGGTCCCATTTGTCAATTCTTGCTCTTAGAGCATACGCTATTGGTGTTCTGTTCAGAAACTTTCTCCCTGTACCGATGTCCTCAAGGGTCTTCCCCAGTTTCTTTTCTATTAGCTTTAGAGTGTCTGGCTTAATGTGGAGGTCCTTGATCCATTTGGATTTGAGCTTAGAACATGGAGACAAGGATGGATCAATTCGCATTCTTCTGCATGCTGATCTCCAGTTGAACCAGCACCATTTGTTGAAAAGGCTATCTTTTTTCCATTGGATGTTTTCAGCCTCTTTGTCGAGGATCAAGTGGCCATAGGTGTGTGGGTTCATTTCTGGATCTTCAATCCTGTTCCATTGATCCTCCTGCCTGTCACTGTACCAATACCATGCAGTTTTTAACACTATTGCTCTGTAGTATTGCTTGAGGTCAGGGATACTGATTCCTCCAGATTTTCTTTTGTTGCTGAGAATAGTTTTAGCTATCTTGGGTTTTTTGTTGTTCCAGATGAATTTGATAATTGCTCTTTCTAACTCTGTGAAGAATTGAGTTGGGATTTTGATGGGTATTGCATTGAAACTGTATATTGCTTTAGGCAAAATGGCCATTTTAACTATATTGATTCTACCGATCCATGAGCATGGGAGGTTTTCCCATTTTTTGACGTCTTCTTCCATTTCCTTCTTCAGAGTCTTGAAGTTCTTGTCATACAGATCTTTCACATGTTTGGTAAGAGTCACCCCAAGATACTTTATACTGTTTGAGGCTATTGTGAAGGGGGTCATTTCCCTAATTTCTTTCTCAGCCTGCTTATCCTTTGAGTATAGGAAGGCCACTGATTTGCTGGAGTTGATTTTATAACCTGCCACTTTGCTGAAGTTGTTTATCAGCTGTAGGAGCTCTCTAGTGGAGTTCTTTGGGTCACTTAGGTAGATGATCATGTCGTCTGCAAATAATGATAGTTTGACTTCTTCCTTTCCAATTTGTATCCCTTTGACCTCCTTATGTTGTCGAATTGCCCGAGCTAGTACCTCAAGTACAATATTGAAAAGATAAGGAGAAAGGGGGCAGCCTTGTCTGGTCCCTGATTTCAGTGGGATTGCTTCAAGTTTCTCTCCATTTAGTTTGATGCTGGCTACCGGTTTGCTGTATGTTGCTTTTACTATGTTTAGGTATGGGCCTTGAATTCCTGTTCTCTCCAAGACTTTAAGCATAAAGGGATGCTGAATTTTGTCAAATGCTTTTTCAGCATCCAATGAAATGACCATGTGGTTTTGTTCTTTGAGTTTGTTTATGTAGTGGATTGTATTGATGGATTTCCGTATATTGAACCAACCCTGCATTCCCGGGATAAAGCCTACTTGATCATGGTGGATGATCGTTTTGATGTGTTCTTGGATTCGGTTGGCAAGAATTTTATTGAGTATTTTTGCATCTATGTTCATAAGGGAAATTGGTCTGAAGTTCTCTTTCTTTGTTGGATCTTTGTGTGGCTTTGGTATCAGCGTAATTGTGGCTTCGTAGAAGGAATTGGGTAGTGTTCCTTCTGTTCCTATTTTGTGGAATAGTTTGAAGAGTAATGGTGTTAACTCTTCTTTGAAGGTCTGGTAGAATTCTGCACTGAAGCCATCTGGTCCTGTGCTTTTTTTGGTTGGAAGACTTTCTATGACTCCTTCTATTTCTTTAGGCATTAT